>NC_133620.1:283716076-284018219 GCF_048593235.1 Sminthopsis crassicaudata | reverse complement strand
TCAAAAGTTTGAGAGCCCTTATATAGTCTATCCTTTATTTTAGTAGAAAAGACCGAGAGAAATTGGCATAAAAGAAATGTTAGATTAATATGAAAATATGTTTAAAATGGTTATACATGTATGATCTATATCAAATTATTTGCTACATTTGGAAAAGAAAAGGAAGAAAAAATTTGGAACTCGAAACTTTACAAAAATTAACCTTGAAAAAACTATCTTTATATGCAGTTTGAAATACAAAATATTATTGAATTTTTTTAAAGTTAATAAGATAATATAAAAATATATTAAAGTCAGATGCAAGACTAAAACTTCTTTCTGTATCCATCCCTTCTGCATCTGTGACTTCTACCATCCTCAACTGTTCCAAATATTAAGGGTATTATTAAATGTGCATAGATCCTGGGGCCCTGCACAGAAAGCACCAGTGTTAAGGCTGGAGCCAAAACATGCAGCAAATCTAGATCACAATCCCCCTTATATGAAAGGAGGGGAAGAAAGAAAACAGGAAGGGAGAAAGATGATGGAAGGAAAAGAGGAAACAGAAGGAGGAAAAGGAAAATAGGAGATAGAGGAAGGAGAAATCAAAAAAGAAAAAAGATTAACAAGAAAGAATAGCTCTATGAAGGAAAATAAATTAGAATGATGAGCAAAGGAAGGAGGAGGAGGAAGAAAGGGCAGGAGCAGAAGAAATAACAGTATTCTTAGGAACATTTGAAGCATATCTAGGCCAGCCCCATTCTCCTGGGGCCCTGACAGCAACTGGGGGAAACAGAAAAGGGTTGACAATATGGCCTTGGGGTTTTTTTCCTCTCATCTTCAGGAAAGAAAAGAGGAAAGGAGTGTTATTGGGAGAGAAAGGCAGTTCAGAAAAGAGAAGGTGGGGGCAGGATAAGGAGAAGATAATTTCTTCTTATTTTAATAGGTAATAAATCACATCAGAAACATTGGAGAATGGTAAATAGGGAGTCCACTTATCAACAATTAATAATCATGGGACAACTAAGTGGAGTAGCGGCTTTGGAGTCAGAAGGACTTGAGTTCAAATATGACTTCAGACATTTACTAGCTATGTAACCCTGGGCAAGTCACTTAACCCCAATTATCTCAAAAAAATCAATAATCACTTGTTAAATGTTTCCTTTGTTTCTAGGTGTTAAGAATGGAACAAGCCATACTCTCAATGATATTACAATCTAACAGAGAGACAACTACATCTGTAAGTATATATACATCAACGTAAAACATCTAATAAATACAAATTAAACCCAAGTTTCAACTCTGGGACACTTTGCATGATTCTGCTTGGTATTGATTTGAACAAAAATAGGAAAGTTTGGAAGAAGTTTTGGGAGGAGAAATAGGAAATATAATGAATCCTGTTTTGGACATGCCTTCAGGATATTTGAAACGTCCAATAGGAAATTGGTAATGGGGAACTGAAACTCAGAGAAGAGATGGGGACTGGGCTGGGTATATAAATATGTAAGGCATCTGCATAATGGTGCTAATTAAATCCACAGGAGTTGGTGAGATCACTAAGAGAGGCAAGGGGAGGACAGAGATTGAGTCATATTTTCCCCAACAATCTTAAAGTTCCATAGCGAGGGGGGAGGGGGGTGAGAAGGGTGATCCCCCTCCTTTTCCCTTTGCTTCTCTTGTTCTAAAGCCAGGTAAATTTGAAGAGCATGAGCAGACATGGATCATGGGACCCCTCCCCAGGTGAAGGGAAAGATCCTGTAGTAGTGCTGGTCCTAGAAGGTGCAGAGAGGTAGGTGGTCCAACTACCAGAGACCCCAGCCACCCACACTAAAGGAACCCCTTTGTGCCTCACCCTAACCCAACTCAGTATCCCTCTGCTAATCCACAGGAAAGTCTTTCAGTTTCTGTGCATCTCTGCCTTTCTCTCTGCCTCATGTGCCCATTAATCATTTCTTAATCGGTTCTGGTTTGATCTGTGTCTTTCTTGGTTTTTCCCTCATTCCAGGTGTCTGTCTGTCTGTCTGTCTTCCCATTTAGTGTCTTTGTCTCTCTCTGCTTCCCAAGCTCTCTCTATTTTCCTTTCTGCCTCTCTTTTTTCCTCTGTGTGTTTCTCTTCCGCCCTCCCTCCCCCATCTTTGACATGTGTGTGGTTCCTCTCCAGCCCAATATAAATAATAGAAATTAATTTGTCAGCTTGAACATAGAGCCCCAGCGAACATGAGAGTGCGCTGTAGAGAAAAGCTGGTTGAAATAATTATTCTTGACTTAAGAAATGGTTCTTTTTATTTCTGAAAGCTAATGGAGTGAGAGCAGCATCTGGCCAGGCCAGTGCTAATGATGGTGTAGGATGGGATTTGGGTGGGGGAGGAAAGTGGCCCCTTCTGTTCCCAATATAATAAGCACAGTATTCCACATACACCCCTACCAAGCCTTCTCTTTATTTAAGATGCAAATGGAGCATTGAAAGGAATTCTGGATTAGTGGAGACAAATAAGGTTTCAGGATGACAATTTTTCTTTCTTTTTACCTTTCTTAAACCTAGAATTACCCCCATCATTTCCCATCCTGTTCTCTGTAAAGGATCATTGTCAACAGACCTTGTTTGTAGACAAGACTCCCCATACCAGTCCATAGGGATGAACAAGAGGTAGGTGGCAGGAAGCAGGAAAACCCATTTAAAAGAAAGCATGTAATAGGGGAAAGAGCCCTAGATGTAGGGTCCTGAGAGTCTGGGCTTGAAGACTGATTCAATTTAATGCTACCTATATGGTTTGGGGCAAGTTATTTTGCAGTCTGGATTTCAGAGGTTTGGGGACCAATGTTCTTTAAAGTCCCTTCTAGTTCTAAATCCCATGAATTTAGAGGTAAACTCAAAACCCCCTGCTCCATGAGGTTAGAAGAAAAGAGGGAAGGAAAAATGGGGTAGGTTGGAGTTGGGGAAGACCACTGTAATTTTTCAGGATAGGTCTAATGGAATATTTTTGACCTTAGGAGAAAGAGACAAGCTTGCCCTTGAAGAGGTATGATGAATGAAAGACAGCCTTTGCTCTCAGAAATTTCACTCTAATTTAGATACAGGAAGTAAATGAACTGGATGTCCCATGGGTGTCTCAAACTCAACATGTTCAAAACAGATTCAGAATCTTTCTCCCCCTCAAATCCTCTCTGCTTCCAATTTTCCTTATAATTATCTAAGGCACTACCACCCTCTCAATTATCTAGGATTGAAAACTCCGTGTCATTTTAAATTCCTTATTCTCACTCATCCCACATATCCAGTCTATTGCCAAAATTTATCATTTCTACCTTTGCAATATCTCTTATATATGTCTCTTTTTTTCCATTCACACAGCTTCCGTTGTCCTTACTAATCCAGGCCCTCAGTGTTTCCGCCCTGAACTATTTCAGTAAGGTTCTAACTGGTTACCATGCCTCAAATATCATCTCTCTCCAATTTATGCCCCTATTAGTTGCCAAGATAATTTTTGTAAAAAGTCTGACCACTTTACCCTGTTTAGTTAGTAATTTGCAGTAGTTCCTATCACTCTCCTCTCTCTGGGCTGTATCACTCCTTTCAACTTTCAAAAGGCAGAGGGTAGGATGTGGATGATGTCCACATATAACTCACTCAAAGTCCTATGAATCACCCTGGTGTGAGAAATATATACATCTGTACTCATGACTGTAGCTCAAGAGCTACCCATCATATATTTTCTGTTTACACAAGTCTACAGTAATTTGTGTATTATACCATTGACTCTTACCCATGAAATATTTATTAAATGACTAAAGAAAAGTAATCATAACATAACATTTATTCAATAAAATGGGAGGAAAGGAGGTAATCAAAACATAACAATCCACTCATTAATCTGACTCAAACTCTCTCACCATTGGATCCAATGTCCATAAGAGGAAAAATGGAAGGAAATCACTTTGACAGCTATGTGGAGGATGGTTTGGAAACACACTTACAGAAATCTAGCATTTAAGTATGTAAGTAAAGAAAGCCATATGCCATGACTCTTATGGAGCAACCTCCAGCAGAGTTCTTCTGAACTCTTTCTATTTTTCTGCTACTTTCAGGCCATTAAAATTATATTAAGCTATTTTCTCTCTTTCACTAAAACAGCAGCTCTTAGCTCAATCTTTGGCTTTCCTGAGCTGTTCTCTTGGCTGCACCTTGAAGAAGCATTAAGCTATTTCAGTAACAAGAAGTTTTAAACTTCTTTAACTTTACTCAATGGAAAGAAAAATTTAAAAATAATCAAAATAAGTCTGCCCTTAAATCTGTTTCAAATGCTTCCACCAATAGACCCAATGTCCATATGGGTGAGGGTGAAGAAGGCAGCAAAAGAAGTAGAACATGAACAGGGGGGATATAGTGGATGCTGGCTAATCTTTTTATATTGCAAATATGGAAACATCATCTTTCCCACAGCCTCCTATCCACACAGCCAAAGAAACAGAGTATCATCTCTCATCTAACATCCTGGGAAATTAAGTCCAGAAAAGGAGAACCAATTTCTATGAGATCACAAAGCCTCAAACTGAAGAGCTGCAAAATCCCTCAGTTCTGCTTTTTGGGCTATGAGAAATTTCCTTTTCTTAAAACAGAGTGGGAATTTAGAGGCAATGAAAAGGATTTTGAAGAGTTTCCCCTCTTTCAGGCGGCAATAAGTATTAAAAGCCAAAGTTAGCAAATCCAACTAACTCTTCACCCAGCAGGATTGGGCTTTCCCCAGTGAGCTCTCAGAAAGTACAAAAATTCTCCTCCAATCAAAACAGCTCCCAGCAGATCAGCAAGTGATCTGTCTCTCAATTCTAGGAGGAACTAGAGAGTCAGTTCTTCACACATGAGGAAGATTCAGCTTCCTCCAATAGTCTCGTAGCAGCTGCAGAGATCTCCCCTAATTTGTTCCTAGCTGTTACAGACCATGTCTGGCATCAATCAGTTCTCTCAGTGAATTCATCTCAAAGCAATTGTTCTTCTGAATCTTCTCCACTCTTGTTTTTTTAAAGCAATTTCCACTCTGTTTCTATCTTCTTAATCAGCTTCTCTTTAAGCAGTTGCTGTATCTTCTCATTTCTTCTGATCTCTTCTCATACAGCTTCTCATCTCCTTTTTTCCTCTGGCTTGTAATGCCTCAAATCAGCCCTATCCCATAAGAAATACAAAATCCACAGTTTGATTAAGGATGATAAAATAGTTTATACCATTTTTCTATAGTCCTCAAACAGTTCTTTGATTTGTATTTTATCAGCTATAGTCTTTAAAACCCTGAAAATACTACATGCAAATGAGCTGATGGACAACAAAGCACTGTAACCAGTTTTGCCTCAGTGCTTTTGTCTCTAAGCTGCTTTCAAACAGATTCTATAAGTAAATAAAGAGCTGTTTATTTTTTGCTCAAATCCTCAGAACTATCTCAATCTGCTTTTCTTACCTAAATGTCTCTCTTCTGGGGGCAGCTAGGTGGTGAAGTGGATAGAGCACCAGCCTTGAATTCAGGAGGACCCGAGTTCAAATCTGGTCCCAGACACTTAACACTTCCTAGCTGTGTGAGCCTGGGCAAGTCACTTAACCCCAGCCTCAGGGGGGGGGAAATAAATGAAAATAAATGTCTCTCTTCTGCCCCTTTCATCAAATCAAATGCCCACATTCAAAAGAGATACCTTATATTTTATATGCATGCTTATGAATGAACACAAGATTAAAAAATTGATATTCTAATAGTATGTTACATATATAATCAACACAACTATTTAGGGGAAGAGATATAACTATTACTTCATTTTGCAGAAGAGAAATACAAGACTCTAAGAGTTTAATGGATATGGCCAAGGTCATACATGTAATAAAGGTCAGAGTTTGAATGCAAGCCTTCCTGACTATGAGTCCAGCCCTTTATCCACCCCTCCTCTCAGCACACTTTTATAGCCTGGAAGATGTGGCAGCAGGAAAAAAGAAGCAAATCGGAGAGAGTATTGTAGCAAAGCAACAACACATGCAGGCAGTATTAGAAGCAAGGTGGGGAAGATAATCCACAATTAAGCAGGGAAGATTTCTGAATTCCTGGAGCCATTCTAAATGACCAAGAGGGTTAATGATTCAGCATCCGAAGTCAGAGGCTAGAAATTAGACATTAATCTAGGAAGATCCTTGGGCAAGAGTCCCATGAATTAGTTCTGAGAAAGAGATGGTGTCCACATGCAGAGAAAGAAACTATGGATACCAAATGCAGCTCACAGAATACTATTTTCACTTTGTATGTTTGGGGGGAGGGTGTTCTTGTGGTTTTCCCCTTTTGCTCTGATTTTTCTTTCACAACATGACTAAATATGTTTAAAATATTGTACATGTATAAAATATATCAGTTTCTTGCTGCTTTGGGGAAGAGAGGAAAAAAGGAGGGAGAGAAAAACTTAGAGCTAAAAATTTTACAAAAATACTGAAAACTATCTTTACATGGAATTGGAAAAAATAAAATACAATTGAGTGTGGGGGGGAAGAAAGCATGCTTTGGGATGTCTGAATATAGGTATTTTTTCCTTACAATATAGGTTTTGTTTTTGTTGTTTCTTATAGAGTTAACAGGGGAAGAAAGGATGGATGGTTGTGAAAGGAGTCAGGGCCACCCAAGCAGAAACTAAGATAAATTTATCTGGGGTCACTAGTTCATTGGTACCCTATTCCACTGATCCTCTTTTGTTCTTCAACTCCACTATGGAGGAAAAGGACTAAAACTACAGCACAGAGTATCCTTGTTAGACATTGGAGAGAACTTCCTAGAAGGAGGCTCAGGAGACATTTCTCTTGGTCCCTTTCGTCAATGTGATAGCTATTGGATAGGTGACAAAGATAAACAAGGGTATACCCTTATGGTTAACAACTGGATCTCCAGGAAACCCTTTTTATGCATAACATACTTTCAAGTTTAATTTGCATTGTTAACATTTTCTCTATGAATTCCTTAAGTGTAGACAATCAACAGAATAATAAATCAAGCTATGATTTGTAGCATTAGCCAGTTTCTGAAGTATAACTCACATTGAAAATTTAACAATTGACTCTCCCTACTCTATTTAAGCTGACTCCAGGTCAATTTATAGGCAGTTTGATCTGGGTAAAATAGTTTTTGAAGAACTCCAACCTTCTGAATAAGTGACTGATTGCAAACTATTCCCATCTATATACTAGCTTTCCCACAAGAAGCCCTCCCTCCCTCTATTCCAATATCCCTAGAATATCCTGAGGCATCCCCTCCCCTTTTCAATTCAACACCTCCTACCCATCCACCCAGACAAGTCTCTGTAATCTTATTCATTCCTTGTATGTACACGCACAGCCTCCTGATAACTTAGCGGCACGAAGAAATCCTCTTAAACCAGAAAAAAAAAATCACAAGTCATAATGAAACTGTTCTGCGTAGCCCATGACTGCAAACGTGCTTACGGGGTGGAAGTGGGGAGGGACAGGGTGGAGCAGACAGTAAAAGGGAGACATGGTGGACGCTGGCTAACCTTTCTGTGTTGCACATCTCAGATATCATCTTCCTCACAGCTTCCTGCCCACACAATTAAAGAATCACAGAATGTCAGAGCTGGAAGAAATCTTAGAGATCAGCTAGTTTTCTTCTATCATATTACATCTGGGGAAACCAAGTTTAAGAAAGGAAAAAAAAAATCACTTCCACAAGGTCACACAGCTCCTAAACAGCATCAAACCCCAGCCTTCTTATTCCAAGTTCAATGTGCTTAATATATATGTTAAGAATCCATATGTCCATACATTAAGAATTCACTCACAAGAATCCTCCAGGTCAGGAGGTTCAATCTAATCCGATCCAATCCAGTAAACATTTATTATGTGCCTATAATGTATAATGCACTGTGCCTAGGCCTTGGGGACACAAAGAAAATTAATGCAAAAACTGTCCCAGTCTTCAAGGAGCTAATAATATTCTACTGAGGAAATTCAGCATGCAAAAAGATAAATCTTGATATAACAGCTCACTGGGTAATCCCCATTAGTTCATGCTCACAGATTGAGTCCCCTAGGGCAAATTGCTCCAGGTTCAAAGTCTCCATCCATGGCCATGCTCCCAACACTGCAGCTCACCAGTATGTTTATCTTGTCTCTAGCCGTTCTAATTAACTCCAAAAAAGAAGTATTTATTCAAGTAGCACAATAAGAATAATAGCAGCAAAACATCTCCCCCATATACCGGGCTGAGCTTTTCTACAATTACAATCAGAGTCATGGGAAGAGTGGATAGATAGAGAATTCATTCATGGAGAAGCACACATGTAGAGAATTCATGCAACTAAGGCATGGGAGGAACAAGGTACACTACTAATGTTGCCGGGCTATCCTGCCAGCCTTAGTCTCCAAATCTCTATCAAATTCTGCCCTACTTGTCATTTCAGGATATATACAAATGGATGCTATTTCACTGGCTGTAGTCGCTACCATCTCCTTCCTTGACTCATCTGATCCTCTGACTTAGGGTACCTCTAGATAGCTTTGGAAATAACTGGAATTCATATTATAAGAGAAGGAATAATCTTGGCTCCTGGGCCTACCTCCCACCTCTAAACTCAACTCCACAGCTAGACTGTACTCTGCAAGTCATTGCCATGTACTTCTGTTTCAAGTTGCCACTACTGGTGGGAAGTGGAAGAAATCCTGCTCCCCTCTTTGTTTTTCTCTCTCAGGGGCACAAGAGAAAAGGTGAAGAGTGAAACCTCAAGAGCTTCTTCTCTCCTCCAAAACTGAATAATTCCAGAGACCTCCTCTATTTTTAAATTTTCAGTGCCTTTTGCTCGCCCTTATCAGTTGTGAATGAGTAGAGAAAGGGCAGACTCATTGCCTTTTCAGTCCCCCACTGAATTTTTTAAACAGTTCCACAGACAGCAAATGGACAACTCAAGATCTGTAAAGAGTAACTGTGAATATTACCATTCAAAGTAATCTCATTATATTTCTATCTCTATTATCTGCCCCCTCATCCTAAAATTTCATCAAGTGAATTGGAGGGATTCAATTGATCACAAATTCCCTGATCAACCAATTTTCTGCTGCATATGTACATGATAACTTGAAGAAAGAGAAAATACTCTTTAGAAGGAGAGGATTAATTTTGAAGGAGACTAACAATTCTCAAAGATGAAGGTTGGGACAGATTGCTTTCCAAGCAGAGGGAACAATTTGCAAAGTCATGGAGATAGAGAATGGAAAGCTTATTTAAACACCAGATGGTGCTGTTATTCCCTAAGCTGATTCTGCTCAGCTGACCTGGGAATCCCATGCCCACTCTGACAATTTTGACTCTTCACTCTGATGAGCAAAAGTATGGGGAAGAGCCACGCTCTATTGTTTCCAGAGAAAAGATGACCCAGTTCTGCCTCCTTTTGTGTGACTGTGCTGACTTGATAGTCTAGAGGCCAAAAATTAGTGTGAATTTTCTCAGTAAGAATCTATTGACAAAACTACCTTTTCCCCAAACTTGCTTCATGAGCCTTAGGCGAATGATCTTGGCATAATAGAATACTTCAGATAGAATTTATTCCATTGAATATGATGTTTTATTCTTGTTATAAGAAAAATAAAACAATTAAACAATAATTTGCAAAATAGTAGCATACCCACAGCCTTTTCAAGATCCAGGTATAGATAGCAACTGAGCTAATTTTCCTGGAACATGAGTAGAGGAAAGGAGAATATTGTGAAATAAGTCAGGAAAGGTATTCTTGAGACAAATTTTAAGACTTTACATGCTAGGCTGAGAAGTTTGTATTTTATCCAAGAAGAAATAGTCAGCAAGCATTTATCAAATAACTAATATGTTCCAGGCATTTGGGATATAAAGAAAGGTGTGAGGGTGAAGGGACTTGAGAGGCTCTGCTCTTATAATATATACTGAGAAAATAACATACAAACGATTATGTACAAGCAAGTTTTATACAAGATAAATTTAAAATAATCAAGAGAGAGAAGGAAGTAACATTTAGGTGGATCAAAAAGCACTTTATGTTGAAGGTGGGATTTTAGCTGAGACATGAAAGAAGCCAAAAGGGCCGAGAGACAGAGAAGAGAAGAAACAGAATTCCATGCAAGGAACTCCAGTTGGTAAAAAATGCCTAGAATAGGGAGATGAAGTGTTTTGTGTCAAGAAAAGCCAGAAGACCAGTGTCACTGAAAGATAAAAATCCACAGAAGGTTTTTAGTCAATGCAGTGACATAGTCAGACCTATGCTTTAAGATGAATATTTGTATGGAGGATAAATCAAAGTATGGAAGCAGGGAAAGCAATTAGGAGTCTATTATGGCAACAGAGGTGATAAAGGTTTGATCTCCCTTCCCTTCTCTGCAAAACTCAGAGGAATGCTTCCCTCTCTGCTCCACTGACTTTGGTCAGCATACCCCCTTCCCTTTGTCTTTTAAAATCCTTTCTTGTTTATAAAATTGTTCATATCCTTTGATCCAACAGCATCACTGCTAAGTCTGTATCCCAAAAAGATTTTAAAAGGTGGGGGGATGACCTACTTGCAAAAAAATATTTATAACTTTTTTTTTAATGAAAGCTTTTTATTTTCAAAACATAAGCATAGATAATTTTCAACATTCACCCTTGCAAAACCTTGTGTTCCAAATTTTTTCCATCCCTTCCCCCCACCCTTTCTCTTAGATGGCAAATAATCCAATATATGTTAAATGTGTGCAATTCTTCTATACATATTTCTATAATTATCATGCTGCACAAGAAAAATCAGATCAAAAAGGAAAAAAATGAGAAAGAAAACAAAATGCAAGCAAACAACAACAAAAAGAGTGAAAATATCATGTTGTAATCCACATTTAGTTCCCACAGTCCTCTCTCTGGGTGTATATGGCTCTCTTCATCACAAAATCATTGGCTCATCTCATTGTCTAACAACTGTTTTTATGGTGGCTAAGAATTGGAAGTTCAGGGAATGTCCATCAGCTGAGAAATGACCGAACAAGTTGTGGTATAAGAATGTAATGGAATATTATTGTACTATAAGAAATGACAAGCAAGATGATTTTGGAAAACCTGGAAAGACTTACAAGAATGATACAAAATGAAAGTGAGCAGAACCAGGAGAATGTTGTACACAGTACAGCAATATTATATAATGAAGAATTGTGAATGGCTTATTCTCAACAACACAGCAATCCAAGATAATCCCAAAGGACTCATAATGAAAAATGCTATCTCCTTCCAAAGAAAGAACTGATATTGTCTGAATACAAACGGAAGCATATGATTTTTCTCTTTCTCTTTCCTTTTTTTTTTTTTTTGTTTGAGTCTTCTTGCACAAAATAACTAATAAGGAAATGTTTTACATGGTTGCATGTAACATATCAGATGGATTACCATGGTGGCCAAGAAAGGAAAAGGAAGGAGGGATCAAATTTGGAACTCAAATTTTTAAAAAATTACCCAAATGTTAAAATATTTTATATGTATTTGAGGAAAAATTAAAATATTATTAAAGGGGGAAAATAATTTCTTGTAGTGAAGATATAGCAGCTATACACCTTGGGGGAGTGGGTAGGCTGTTAAGATTAGCAATGTATTTTCATTAATTTAAAGAAGGGATCTGAGAGTCTGCATAGTATGTCCTCATCACCATATCTTTCAAGTTGAAAAAGAAACTGGATCCTGTTTCCCTGGGGAAGGTTGGGGAGGGAGGGAGAGGGAGAAATGAGAATAGGTACACAGGTGATTAGAAGCAATTAGTAGGAGTAAAGCAGGGGTTCTCAAACTGTGGTCTGGGAACTACTGATAGTCCCCTACACTCTTTCAGACAATCCATGAAGTCAAAACTATTTTCATAATCATAGCAAGTTATTATTTGCCTTTTTCACTCCCATTCTCTCACCAGGGTACAATGAAGTTTTCCAGAGCCTGCAAGATCCGTGAATTAAAGATGTAGCTGTAAACATGAACACTGAGTTAATTTCTCATCTGCAGAATGAACTTTTGCCTTACAAATGATATATCTCCAGCAAGTCTGGACTTGCTGTTTTTCTTGTATTCAACGGGGCATCAGTACCAACTAATCATCAAAGAAGATCTTTTTTATGTGAATGCTTGACAACCAACATAAGAGGTGTTGAATATTCACCTTTTTTGAATCTCATGGTTTATCTTAGAATAACATTTAGGTGCAAAAACAATTTGCAATGTTCCATTTCCAAAAAATATGTAAAGCAATGCCCTTTTCACTCTTTTTTTTGTTTTGGAAAATATATTTATTTTTCATAAAATTTTCATGTTAATGTGCAATGGACTTATCATTGTTATTTTAAATAAATTGATAAACATTTAAAAATTTATGAGTTTTAAATATGATTTGTTAATAGATAATGACCCAAATAAATTAAAGCTCTTTCTCTTATCAAAAGAGGGAATTAGGCTAATCAATCATCTATATATATTTCCCTTTATATCCTGAAATCAAAAAGTGGGATAAAAAATCCTTAAGACTCTTGGGCTAGAGGAAAGAAACTTACTGGGGAAAGATGTTGTTCAAGTTGTAATGAGAGGGTTTAGTATTATGATTTCTTGAAACATTAAATGACTCTAAGAGAAAATACGTTGAGATTGTGAAAATGGATACCTTGAGTTGCTTGAGCCTCCTAATTATCCAGATACCCTATGAGGACTGGCATACCAACAATCCTTTGCAGTGTTTGAGGATAAGCCTCGCTGGACATGCAGAAAATCAGAAACTCTGAAACCAATTAAACTCATAAGAGCTTTGAAGCAGACCTTGAGCCATTTAGCAGCTTATGGACCTTCAAGAAACATTTCTACCATCCAAGATTTTATGGATTTGGAAACAATCTTATCTCCAGAGATTCCCCTAACTTTAGGTAAGGGGATCTCAGAATTAACCTGTTTTTGGAGAGTAAACTGAGTGAGGAAGATTTAGAGGGACCTTTTGCCAGGGGAGCTAATAAATGACCCGCCAACTGGCTGTTGATCCATCAGGAAAAATAATTTCTTAATCTAGACCATTGTCAGTCTAAGGGTAATATTAGCTACAGCTCAGTTCAGAGGGCAGAGGGAATGGAAGTGGGGAGAAGAAAGATCTATCCTAGAGAGAGAGAAACAGACTCTGCTGCTACAGACAGCATTCTCTCTCAGTGGGAGAGCCTGATGGAGCAAGATATTACCTTGCATTGAGAAAAATACTAGATTGTGAGTCTAAAAATCCCATGTTCTAGTACTGGTAAGATCAAGTTCTTGCATGACTTAGAGACTTGAAATCTCAGACCTGCAAAAAATCCCAGAAGCTAACTAGTCCAACTACTTGCTGAATCTTTCCATTCCCTAGGCATCAAGTCATTTTGCTTCAATGGACTTCAGTTTATCTTGTCAAAAGAGGGGATTAGATTAGTCAGTCTATCAGCGAATAAGCATTTGTTTGTTTGTTTGTTAAGCACCTATTATGTGTCAGGCACTGTTCAAAGTGTTGAAGATACAACAAAAAAAAGGCAAAAGACCTTAAGGAGCTCAAAATCTACAAAGAAGACAAAAAGCAATCAAATATGAACAGACTGGCTATATACAGGATAAATTATGTTGATTGGTTGGTTTCAATTATATTCAACTCTTTGTTACTCATTAGGAGTTTTCTTGGCAAAGATATTGGAGCCGTTTGCCATTTACTTCTCCAATCCATTTTACAGATGAGGCAAACAAGGTTAAGTGACTTGCCCAGGGTCACACAGCTAGTAAGTGCCTGAGACCAGATTTGAATTAATGATGATGGGTCTATTCACTGTTCCACCTAGTTGGACATACAAGATAAAAAATAAGAAAGGAAATAAAGACAATATATAATAAATAAGTAATAAAAGAATGATAAGAGAATTAAAATGGATTTGGAAAGGATTCCTGTAGAAAATAGGATTTTACCTGGAACTTGAAGGAAGTCAGGAAAACCAGAAGATGATGATGAGGAAACAGCATTCCAGGGAAAATGTCTGGAGTAATTTAGAGCAGCAGATCGAACCCTACATATCCTTTTTTTTTTTTTTTTTTTTTAATTTATTTATTTTTAACATTTTTTTTTTTTAAATTTTGAGTTCCAAATTCTCTCCCCCACCTTCAGCCCTTCCCTTATCCTTTGAGAAAGCAGGTAACATATCTATTATACATATTTTAGTAAGTAGACTGTGACAAAGATAAACTGAGATAGTTTTTCTCTAAGCAAGAAAACAGTTTATTACTAGTAATGTGGATAATTGTAACAAAGTGGGTCACTCTGTTCACCTCAGTCAAGCCAGGGACTACAATAAGCATAGGAAAACCCTTTTTATTGAGACACAGGAAAATAAAAGTTCTGGATGGGTTGGGGAATGTTATTATTGGCTACACTAGGGAAGGTGAGTTTGGTTTTCATATATGGATAATCATACCCCTCTGACAGTTAAGGAATGTTCATTGCTTTATGGGCCTCAACTGCCTCCAGTAATCATAGCTAAAGAAAAAAAAGATCAGAAAAAAACCAATCAGGACCACCTAGTTAGTTATCCCCTTGAAAAAGACCAAACTGTCTTAATTTCACAAGGAGAGATTAGGGCTGATGAATTGTCTTTTAGGGAAGGACTCAACCTAAACTGATTATTGTTAACAGACAGCAAAACAAAGGTTCCCAGGTAAATTGTTTTAGCAAGTATATGTCCCAGGAACTAGCTGAAAGGATACCATTCCCTTCCAATCACACCTTTAAGCCAATTTAGACTGGGAGAGACCACATATTTTAGCTTAACTGAGAAATGGGGCTTGACAAAATGGGGAATAGGTTCAATTACAGAGTGGAATCAATTATTAAATGATACAGCATAATTTTAATTTCCTCTATGTGAAGTCATGCACAACGTATTTTCACATTAGCCATGTTGAAAATGAAAAAAAAAATTAAGGAAAGTGAAAAAGTATGCTTTAATCTGCAGAGTTCATCAGTTCTCTCTGGAGGTGGATATAATTTTTCATTATGAGTCTTTTGGAATTGTCTTGGATTATTGTATTGATTAGAGTAGCTAAGTCTTACACAGTTGATCATCATTACAACATTGCTGTTACTGTGTCCAATATTGAACTGATTTTATTCACTTCACTTTGTATCATTTCTTATTTCTTTCCAGGTATTTCTGAAATGATCTTGCTTGTCATTTAATATTCCATCACAATCATATATCACAATTTGTTTAGCCATTCTCTAACTTATAGGTATGCCCTCAATTTCTAATTCTTTGATACTACAAAAAGAGCTGCTATAAATATTTTTGTACATGTTGGATTTTTCTCCTTTTCTTTAATCTCCTTAAGATACAGACCTAATAATGGTATTTCTGGATGAAAAAATATGCATAGTTTTATAGTCCTTTCAGAATAATTCCAATTTGTACTCTAGAATGGCTAGATCAGTACATTACCAACAGTGTATTAGTATCCCTATTAAAAGAATCTAGATGTGCAAAAATGCTTATATTTAGCAGCCTTTTTGTAGTGGCAAGGAACTGGAAATTGAGTGGATACCTATCAGTTGGAGAATGACTGAATAAGTTATGGTATATGAATGTTATGGAATATTGTTGTTATATAAGAAATGATGAACAGACTAATTTCAGAAAGCCTGGAGAGATTTACATGAACTGATGTTGAAGGAAGTGAGTGGAACCAAGAAAACATTGTACATGGCAACAACAAGACTGTGTGATGATCAACTGTGATAGAAGAGCTCTTTTCAACAATGAGGTGATTCAGGCCAATTCCAATAGATGTGATGGAGAGAGCCATCTGCATCCAGAGAGAGGACTATGAAGACGGAATGTATATCACAGCATAGTATTTTCACCTTTTTGTTGTTTGCGTGTTTTTTTTGTTTTGTTTTGTTTTGTTTGCTTCTCCCTTTTCCCCTTTCGATCTGATTTTTCTTGTGCAGCATGATAAATGTGGAAATATGTTTAGAAGGATTGCACATATTCAACCTATGTTGGATTACTCATTGTCTAGGGGAGAGGAGATGGGACAGGGAGAAAGAAAATTTTGGACCA
Organism: Sminthopsis crassicaudata; assembly: GCF_048593235.1. Taxonomy (NCBI): domain Eukaryota; kingdom Metazoa; phylum Chordata; class Mammalia; order Dasyuromorphia; family Dasyuridae; genus Sminthopsis; species Sminthopsis crassicaudata. The sequence goes on along the minus strand of NC_133620.1, from coordinate 284,002,138 downwards.
CAAGATTTTGCAAGGGTGAATGTTGAAAACTAGCTTTGCATGTATTTTGAAACATAAAAAGCTATTATTACCATTATCATTATTATTCTTATTTTTTCCATATTCTCTCTAGCATTTGTCATTTTCCTTTATCTATCATGTTAGTCACTCTGATAGATATGAGTTAGTACAGCAGAGTTGTTTTAATTTGCATTTCTTCAATCAATAGTGATTTAGAATTCTGTGACATTGTAGCTTTGATTTCTTCTAAAAGTTGCATGGCATAACATTTGTCCATTGGAGAATGGCTCTTATAGTAATAGATTTGGCTCAAAATCCTGCATATTTGAGGTCATTATCAGAGAAAATTATTATAATAAAAATTTCCCCAGTTTCCTGCTTTCCTTATAATTTTGGCTACCTTGGTTTTGTTTGTGCAAAAAGTTTTACTTTCATGTGACCAAAATTATCCATTTTATTTACTATAATTCTTTCTATCTCTTGTTTGATCACAAACTCTTCCTTTATCTATAGATCTTATGAATAAAAATTTTCCATGCTCCATTAATTTATTTGTATCACCATTCAGTTCACTCAGTAGCATTATGGGGTCTTTGGGGAAGATGAGAGGAAGTCAAATCCTTAGTAGGTTTTGTTTGTTTTTTTTTTGTTTGTTTGTTTGTTTTTTGTTTTGTTTTGTTTTGGATGAGGTTTCCAAAGTGATTTAAGGGAATAAATCATATATTTGATATGATATGTCAAGTCATATACCCATTTTGAAATATTTTAATATATAATATAAGATGTTAGTCTATGCCTGGTTTCTGCCAAACCACTTTGCAGTTTTCCTGGTAGGTTTTCTTAAATTGTGAATTCTTGCCCAAAATGTTTAGACATTTGGGTTAATCTAGTGTTTACTAGATTACTATAGGTATTCTTCTTCATAGATTTCCTTGATATTCTCGAGCTTTTGCTCTTCCAGATGAATTTTGTTACTATTTTTCTAGAGCTGTAAAATAATTCTTTAATAGTTTGATATGGCACCAAATAAGTATTTAATTTAGATAGAATTGCTATAATCTTCTTGATAGTATTTTATTTAGATATTCTGCATAAGTATTCATTAGGGAAATTGGCCTATAATTTTTTTTTTGCTTGTTTTTGCTCTATCTGATTTAGATAACCCTCTTTAAAATTATTGAGGACTCCAAAGAGCTTTTGTTTATGTAGGTTATATCTCCAGCAGTATACTGGAAATGCTAAACAACTCTCAGGAGAAAATGTATACTTGATACATTTTTGAAGTTTAATCTGTATTTTTAACATTTTTCTCCATTTCTTTCTTACGTGCAGATAATCAATAAAACAAAAAATCAAACCTTGATTTGTAGCATTTGACAATTTTTGGCAATTTTTAAGATGTTAGTCTTCAAACTGAAAATTTAATAATTTGCTCTTATGGGACAGTATGACCTATATCCAACACATTCATGTTTACATCTATTGATATTTACTAAATTAGAAATTTGATAAAAATTTCTAAACATTAATTTATTGACTTTTTTAAAAGCCACAACAATAAACACATTACATATATATATATAATATACACATAAATAAATGTATATATTTACATATTACATTTCTATTTTTAAAACTCCAGTTCCCAAAACTAAAAAAAAATATGTAGTAAAAAAAAAGTGTCACTGTTTTACATATCTTTGCAAATGTCTTTAATGTCTGATTTAATAAAAGCAGCTGGATTCTCGTATCTGCTTCAGATTTGGTCTCTTGGTCTCTTTTGATTTGCTGTTTTAATTGAAGTATATGAAAAAAATCAACTTCACATAAAAATGTAGTTGGAAAAGAGTAAAATGTTTTAGTAGCTGTATAATGTCTTAGTATTATTATGAAAATGGATTTAACCACACAGACCCAGTGAAAGGGTTTTAGAGACCTCCAAGGTTAGCCAGTTGGCACAATGTATAGAATATTGGGCTGAAAGTGAAGAAGAATCATCTTCCTGAGTTCAAATCTAGCCTCAAACACTTACTAGCTGTGTCCCTTAACCCTGTTTGCCTCAGTTTCCTAATCTGTAAAATGATCTAAAAAAGGAAAAGGCAAACCACTGCAGTGTCTCTGCCAAGAAAACTCCAAAACCACACAAAGAAGGAGTTCTCTTTTTGAAAATTTCTGGGTTCTTTAACATGCTTCTCAGGCTTGTCTTTCTATGTCTGTATCTAGATAAACAGCAAATTTCTAGATCCATATAAAAACTCTGGGACTGGGTGGTTGGGCTTGCTGGGCTGCAACTGTCCAATGAAACCAGGATATATGTCCTGACAGGCCATGCTTCTTGAATATTCATGATATCAATGTGATTTCACATCTACCATAGTTTGGTATAATCCAAGACAAGTAGTTAGTTTTATAAGGATGGAAATAGGAGATCACAAAGCATGGAATAAACCCTAGAAGTCTTGCAAAAAGCCTCCACTTCTACAACCTAAAAAATGAAAGGTGCAGGTGGAGAGAGGATTCCATATCCTCATGCATTCCTAGTTTCCATTTGTCCCAGAGAAATACCGCTTATATTTTTAAATTCCTCCCCTTATGCATATCTTAGACAATCACCTAATGAATATGAATACATGTAGCAAGACCTGAACTTTTGAGCTGGTTAGATTGTTAAACAAAGAGCAGGAATTTTGCTGCTGGTGATACACATAATAATGTCTAGAATGTAAACAAAAGTTCTAAGACAAGGACAAAAGCCCTGCTTCACCTCACCCTTCAGTTCTTGTCCCCAGATTTACTTGAATAACATGCAGTAGCATTATGGGGTCTTTGGGGAAGATGAGAGGAAGTCAAATCCTTAGTAGGTTTTTTTTTTTTTTTTGAATGAGGTTTCCAAAGTGGTTTAAGAGAATAATAAAAAATCTATATTAACACATTTGATACCTATGACAATTCTATGAAGTGGGTGCTATTATTACCCCAAATTTTACAGATGAGGAAACTGAGGCGCAGAGAAATTAAATGACTTGCCCAGAGTCACACAGCTAATAAAACGATTTGAACTCAGCTCTTCCTGATTTCAGGTCCTGAATTCTATCCAATGTGCCATCCAGCTGCCCCAATGTGGAGGAGGAATCTGACAAGAGTTAAAATAATCTTTCTTAAATCAGATAATTGACTGGGCCTAGGGAAAGGATAAACCAGAAGAACAATCTTAATCCTGGCTTGAGGGCTTCAACTGCCTATATAACTCAGTAAGGTAAGATTCTGAAGAGGGACTAGGGCTTGGAGGAATGGCCAAAGTAACTGATTATTTTCTAGTACAACTCTCACACAAATACATTCTCCTTTAAGTAAAAACCGAGTTCAAATCAGTCAACAAAAGACAGACTAGGCAAATATGTTCCAACAGGGAATGCAGTGAGTGTGGTGATTATTTAATACACCATAGCAAATTAGGTCCAATGAGATCCCTTCCAAGGTGAAGATACTGTGTTGGCCAACAGCTGTGGGAGGGACAGCGCTTTTGCAGCTGAAGTGACTAACATATATATATATATATGTTTAAATTAAGATAACTTTGAAGCCATAGAGAACAACTCCCTTTATTTTATAGATAAACTGAGAAATCAAGAGCTAAAGTGACTTTTCTAGGATCAAACAGCAAATTAGAAAATGTCTAACCCAGATTTTCCTAAGGCTCCAAGTGCAGTGCTATAGACTAAGGCTTCTGAAACTTTTTTCATTCCTTATGTGACCCCGGGTATGTGGGTATATAAAATAGGCATAAAAAATCAGATATTTATTGATAACAAATCATAATTTCATGGCTTCCACATTCAGGTACAAGACCCCATATGGGGTCATGACAGTTTAAAAAGTTAGGCATTCTAGCCAATACTTCATTCACACTGCCTCCTTAAACACTCTGCATAGAAGCTAAAAGTGACAACATATGTTATATTTTTTTGATATCATTCATTTTAGTAAGTACAATACAATCAGCTGGTTCCTTTTAAAATGCGCATTTTTATGCCTAAGATTTGGTTCTGTGTTATTTTAAAATTGTATTAAATTTTTAATTTTATTTGGACAAAATACAAGTTTAAATTATTTGTATAGATTATTTTGTGAAAAATATGGGTAGGCATGGTAATTTTTTTTTCTAAAAAGAGAGCAATGCTACATTAAGTTTGGAAAGTACTGCCTTAGGCTAAGTGAACTAAAAGAGCATTAGTCTTTCCTACTAAGGGAAAGGTTTACCAGCTGATGTGTTCTGGCAGATGTTAGCAGAGAGCAGCAAATGGCCCAAAGGGACTAAAAACCAGTAGATGGTAGCAGAGGGTAACTCATCAAGTATGCAGTTATAGACCATCAGAAATACCTAGAAGAGATTACTTAAAATCTAGAAAGTATAAAGACATAATACCTAGCAGAAAATGTCAGAGACATCATAACATATTAACATCATCCAGAGAGGATACTGGCAGTTCTATAGTATTTGCGATGTAAGGAACTGAGAATGCACCCATGTCCTCCTACAGGTACCTGTCTTTACATATGCCTTGGTAGATTTTCTGTAGGTTCAGTATGTATGTAGGTATGTCTCCCCAGAATTGGGAACCTGTGAAAAATTGTAATTTTGAAGGCATGGGGGGAATATTAAATTTTCACATAATTGACAATACTATTTGAATGTCTTTTGCTTGAAATTAGTATATCATATCTGATTAGCTTGATAAAAGCAGATACATCAGTAGGGACTCAGGAGTTATGTTAAGTGCCAGTGTCTCTGTGCCATATACACATCGTAGAAGCATCAACAGTCAACTTCCTAAGGGAGAAGCTAAACTAGTTTATCTGAAATTTATCTGGAAGATGGTATAGTATAAACTTTGCATGTAAATACCATCTAGGTCCTAGAACCACTCATGCCATCGCTAGCTGTTTTATTTTGGTCAAATCACTTTACCTTTATAAACCTCAGTTTCCCTAGCTATAAAATTGGGATTTATTATCCCTGTTCTTCCCACTTCACAAGATTGTTGAGAGAATCAAAGGATATAATGGATATGGAAGGGTTTTGAGAAATAAAAAGTGCTGTACAAATATAGGATAGTATTAGCTGGATTTGTGGCTAAACTCTGGTAAGCTAGAGGAGGCTTCCCAAAGGAAATGAGATTTGAGCTGTGTCTTAAAAGTCAGGAAGGATGAAGGGGGTTGAATGGAAGGCTGAAAGGCTGCTTTACTCAATTGTGACTGCAGCCTGAAATCTTCTTTTGACTTTAAAGCTTTGTCAAGTTCAAGTGCAAATTATTCTAGGAGGCTATCACCTGATAATCCTCTTCAGCTATTTACACCTCAGTCTAAAAGAGTTTATCAGATTCTTTTCTAAGAGCAAGAGTTGAGAGGAGAATGGAAGGGAGACAAGGGAGTACTAATAGGGAAGATTAATAGATAGGGCAAAGGCCTGGGAGCCTTATCTTCCTAAATTCAAATCTGGCTTCAGACTCTTGCCAATGTGACCCTAGGCAAGGAACTTAACCCTATTTATCTGGTTTATCTTATCTGCAAAAATGATCTGGAGAAAGAAACGGCAAAACCATTCCGGTATCTTTGCCAAGAAAACTCCAAATGGAGTCACAAAAGAGTCAATTAGTTATGTATTATTTTTAAATTGTACGAAATTTTGGTTGTTGTCCTTTGTTTTTAAAGATGATCAAATAACATATTAGAGTCAAGTTACAGTGTGTTTGACTGTGGCTGATCAGATCAATTCGATCTTGGAATGCTCTACCATAGATCAGACACAAATAGTCCCTATGAATATTTGGGGTGCTTCTCTAATTTTGTGCATCTCCATAAAATAGTCAATATAATAATTCAGTTCCATGATGGCATGCTTGCCCAGGTTCTGGACAATTGGACATTGTTCTCAAGATTTCTCAGTCACCAGGCTGTGTGTTTGTATAGCTTGATGTTTTCAGCTTTCAATGAGGACAAACAGAACTGAACCACAAATATGTAATGGAAGAGAAGTATTCCTCCAATGCAAAGAAAATCAAGAACATCTTTAATTTCTGATTCTGGGTAGGGTCATCTCTGACCTCCAATTTCTCCTCTTCTTCCTTCCATCTTCAATCTCAATTCCCATGCTTTATTTCCGTTCATAACAGCTCCACGTTCTCTCTTCTCCTACTTCCACTCCCAACCCCATCTTCTCCCTTTCACCTTTCAGCACCCTGATCCTGAAAAGCTCCCTTACTCCTCCTGCTGTCTGGAGACAGAGTATCTCCCATCCTCTCTCAATCTTCCCAGAAGAGGATTTGAGGATTCCTGCCCTCTCAGTCTGAAGCTGTTCCCCAGAGAGCTGTGTCCAATCCAAAAGGAAGCTTAAGGCGCTGAGTCTTTAAATGGGAAATGATTGAGTCTTAATCTTACACGGTCAAATTCAACTGCTTTCTATTAATAGTTGACAATCCCTTTCCACTCTGTAGCTCCCCCTCTCCTATTGCTCTGGGTTGGTGACATGAACACCACTTTGAAGAGTTGGCTTTCCCCTGTCCTCCAGGCTTCTAATGATGCTATACTCCCCTATAGTATTTTATTTTCATTAATTATTTTAAGGAACATACTCCTCCAGTCAGTACTGAATGCTATTTTCTCCAGAAGACAGGATTAGAAATGGGGATAGTAGGACAGAATAGAATTCTGCTAAGCTTTTCCTTCTTGCCCCACCTCATGGTGATATCATAGAGGAATTTACCAGTCCTCCTAAGAATTCTGTGTCTACTGGCTCTTTGGAGTTTTAATCCCTAAGGAAGCCCCAAATAAAGGACTAGCATCCTTATTCCCCCTATACTTCAATCTGGATTTTTCAACATGCCCTTCTTCTTTCATGTACTTTCCAAGTGGCTTTTTTCCCTTTTATTGTTAACTTAACATTGATCCACAAATACAGACATTATTGGGAAAAGAATATTTGTGTGCTTGTATAGGAAACTCTGAACTTCTAGTTAAATCTCAGTTAAAAAATTTCAAGTATTTATTATATGCCAGTCACTGCACCAAACTGGTTGGAAATACAAAGCAAAAATAGGTTTTTCTCCCAAGAAGGTCACATTAGAATGTGTATTCTAGTGGGGAGAAAATCATGAAGATAGCTCCTGACATACAAAATGTATGTAATGTGAATGGAAGGTTTCTTTCAGAAGATAGTAATGAGCTGAGTCTGGGCCATTGTCAGGGAATCTAGGAGTTGGAGACAAGAACAGGCTAGCCCTCTTCTCTCTACTCTCTTTCTTAGTGACATCATCAACTCTCATGGGTTAAATATTATCTCTATGCAGGTGACCACGTGGACTATTCCGGTCACAGAAATAGTCAATAGAGAAGGAATGTGGTCTGTCCCATTTAGGGAACTGCAAGTAGGCCAATGTAGCTAGATGCCATGGAGGAGAGAAATTATAAAAAAGACTGGAAAGGTTGAAAGGACTGGTTTTAAAGGGCTTTAAATGCCAAACAGGGTATTTATATTTGATTCTGGAGGTAATAAGAGGACAATAGAGTCCACTGAAGCAGGGATGGGGGTGAGATAGGGAAAGGGGATAAACAAGACGGGGAAAATAAGACTTGGTCACTTAAATTTTAGGATAAATTATTTTGGTAGCTGAGTGGAAAATGGATAAGTAGAGATGTCGAAGGGAGATCAGTTAAAAGGAAGGAGAAAGGGGCAGCTAGGAGGTAGTAGTTAGAGCTAGTTGGTTGGTTGTTTGTCCTTTGTGCTCAAAAAATACCAAAATGACATTCCTATTTTAGAGTTGAGTTACAGTGTTTCCAATTGTGGCTGATCAGACCAATATGAGCTTGGTATACTCTGCCACAGGCCAGACACAAATAGTCCTATGAACATTTGGGGGGCTTCTCTAAATTTGTGCTTCTCACATCAGAACTGGAGTCAGGAGATTTGAGTTCAAATCAAACCACAGACACTCACTTGCCGTATCACTCTAGGCACTTAACTCTATTTGAGAAAGAAAGAAAGAAAGAAGAAGAAAGAAAGAAAGAAAGAAAGAAAGAAAGAAAGAAAGAAAGAAAGAAAGAAAGAAGAGAAAGAAAAGAAAGAAAGAAAGAAAGAAAGAAAGAAAGAAAGAAAGAAAGAAAAGAAAGAAAGAAAGAAAGAAAGAAGAAAGGAAGAAAGAAAGAAAGGAAGAAAGGAAGGAAGAAAGGAAGGAAGAAAGGAAGGAAGGAAGGAAGGAAGGAAGGAAGGAAGGAAGGAAGGAAGAAAGAAAGAAAAAAGAAAGGAAGAAAGAAAGAAAGAAAGAAAGAAAGAAAGAAAGAAAGAAGAAAGAAGAAAGAAAGAAAGAAAGAAGAAAGAAAGAAAGAAAGAAAGAAAGAAAGGAAGAAAGAAAGAAAGAAAGGAAGAAAGGAAGGAAGGAAGAAAAAGAAAGGAAGGAAAGGAAGGAAAAAAGGAAGGAAAGTAGAAAGAAAGGAAGGAAGAAGAAGAAGAAAGGAAGGAAGGAAGAAAGAAAGAAGGAAGGAAAGAAAATGAAAGAAAGAAAAAGAAAGAGAGAGAAGAAAGGAAGAAAGACAAGGAGACATTCATAATGATAATGATACAGGCATGCCTCAGAGATATTGTGAGTTCAGTTCCAGATCTCCACATAAAATGAATAAACAAAATGAAAATAATGTTAATAAAATAATAAATAAATAAATAAAGTCACATGAATTTTTTTGTTTTCCCAGTACATATAGAAGTTATGTGTATACTATACTATAAAAAAGTTATAGTCTATTAAGTGTTCAGTAGTATTATATCTTTTTAAAAATGCGTATCTTAATTAAAAATACTTTATTACCAAAAATGCTAACCATTGTTTGAGATTTCAATGAGTCATCTTTTTTTTGCTGGTAGAATGTCTTATTTTAATGTTAAAAGCTGCTGACTGATCAGGGTGGTAGTTGCTGAAGGTTGAGAGTTGGAATGGTTATGACAATTTTTTAAAATAAGACAACAATAAAGTTTGCTGCATCAATTGACTCTTCCTTCACTTGAACCCTGAAGGCCATTGTGGGGTTATTAATTGGTCTACTTTCAATATATGTCTCAGATTGAAGGAGAAAAAATTGAGGGAACTGCCAGTTGGTGGAGCAGTCAGAACATGTACAACATTTATTGATTCGTGGCATCCCAAAACAATTAGAATAGCAATATCAAAGTAACATCTGATTACAGATATAATAATAATGATGAAAAAATTTGAAATATTGCAAAAATTACCAAAATAACACAGAGACATGATGTGAGCACAAATTACTGGGAAAATAGTACAGATAGACTTGCTTGTCACAGTGTTGCCACAAACCTTCAACTTGTAAAAAAAATGCAAAAGTTTATGAATTTTATGGAAAACTATTGTTCTATAACAAACCATCAGCGGAATGATTTCAGAGAGGCCTGGAGACACTTACATGAACGGATACTAATTGAAATGAGTAGAACCAAGAGAACAACAAGAGGTATGTGATAATCAATTATAATGGACATGGCTCTTTTTCAATAATGAGGTGCTTCAGGCCAATTCCAATAGACATGTGATGAAGAGAGCCATCTGCATCCAGAGAGAGGAATGTGGGGACTGAATATGGATCGCAATATAGTATTTTCACCTTTTTGTTATTGTTTGCTTGCATTTTGTTTTCTTTCTCACCTTTTTTTTCTTTTTGATCTGATTTTCCTTGTGTAGCATGATAATTGTAGAAATATATATAGAAGAATTATACATGTTTAACATATAATGGATTACTTACTGTCTAAGGGAAGGGGTGGAGGAAGGGAGAGAGAAAAATTTGGAACATATGGTTTTGCAAGGGTGAATATTGAAAACTAACTTTACATACATTTTGAAAATAAAAGCTACCCCTCAAAAAAATTTTTTTAAAGCAATACCTGTGAAGCACAATAAGGCAAAGAACAATAAGACAAGGAATGCCTATTTTAATTTTATGGGAACACTACACAATTTCATACATATAACTTCATTTGATTTTCACAACAATTTTTTGAATTAGATAAAACAAATATTATAATTTTCATTTTACAGATGGAAAGAGAAATGACTCATCCAAACTGAAACAATTAATTAAGTGGCAAATTAAGGATCTGAATCTTCTGACTCCTAGTCCTGTCTCTGAATTTTTTCATATCTAGAAATCAGTCCTTCCTACTCATATAATTTCCTTAATTTCCTTAATAAAGAATCCTGAACCTGAAGGGGCAGCAAAGTGGTAGAGTAGATAGAGTATTGGTCCTGAAGTCAGGAGGACTTGAATTCAAATTCAGCATCAAATACTTATTAGCTGTGTGATCCTGGTCAAGTCACCTAACCTTGACTGCCTTAAAAAAGATATTCTGAAAAGTCTTTTTTCCAACCATAACTTGTCATAACTTGTTAGAATAGATTGACTAAGGCAACTGGTCATAACCTTACAAAGACCTCCCTTACAGCAGCTAGGAACCCCAAACCTTCATTAAACTTTTCTATTTCTTCAAGAAACCACACTATATTTTTCCTTTCTTTCTCAGTCAAACTCCTAGAAAATGCTGTCTACATTTTATCCCTCTATTTCTTTTTCCCCTCACCCACTCCTCAACCCTTTGCAATTCAAGTCTGAATTCAACTGAAATTGGTCTGCCAATAATCTCCAAATTGCTTTGTCTTTCTAAAGTCCTTATTCTTCTTGATGGGCAGCCAGGTGGTACAATAGATAAAGTTTCAGTCAGAAAAACTCTTATCTCCAAATTCAAATCTGGCCTCAGATACTTACTATGTGACCCTGGGCAAGACACTTCATACTGTTTGCCTCAATTCCCTCATTTGCAAAATCAGCTGGAGAAGGAAATGACAAAGCAGCATCTTTCCCAAGAAATGGCAAATCCAATATCTTCACCAAGAAAAATACCAAATAGGGTGACAGAGAGTTTGGATACAACTGAAAAACAAATGTACAACATTATTCTTGATGCTTCTACTTTAATATTCTTAATCACCCTACTCTCCTACTTTCTGGAGTTTTACATTTCCTTCCTTTTCTGGTTCTTCTACCTGTTTTAACATATTCTCAGTTTTCTTTGCTGGCTCATCATGCATATCATCAAATCCCTAAATACCAAGGCCTTTTACCAGGCCCTCTTCTCTCTCTATCCTCTCTCTTTCAGTGATATCATTAGCTCCTATGGGTTTAATTATCATTTCCATGCAAGTGACTCCCAGAATTATATATCTTATCCTAATCCCAAATAAGCTCCAGTTCCACATTCAATTGAACATTTAAAACTGATTGAACCAGAGTAATTTCCAACTCAAAATGTCCAAAACTAAACTCATTATTAATTTGATTAAAAAAAAAAACTTTTCCACTTCCAAAATTTACTATTTCTATTGTAGTATAAACACTCCCATTATTTCTGTATCTCAGTATACACCTTACAGAATCTCTTATTTCTTCTAATAGTCTAAACACCACTTTCTACAAGATTTTCCTTTTTTATTCTGTCTTCACTCAAGGTCTTTTTCCTTTACCTAATCATTAGGTGAGAGAAATCAGGATCTTTAAAAAAAATCTTTACATCTATGTCATTGCACTGAATAAAATGAATCAAAATTAAATAGGAATAAATGAAAAGTTTAAGTACCAAAGCAAAACAAAACTTCAAAATCTTGACTGTATTAGGTATCTGTTTTTAAATAATAATAAAGTAATTTGATTTTTAAAAAGAAAAAAATAATTTGCTGATCCATACAATCAGTACTGCCTTGTATTTATTTCGAATCTACTTCTATATTCAATAGGGAGCTAGGTGGCATAGTAAATTGCACATCGAACCTGAAATTAGGAAAACCTGAGTTCAATTCTGGCCTCAGACAGTTACTTGATATATGACTTTGGGCAAGTTTTAAGTCACTTAACTTCTGTTGCCTCAGTTTCCTCAACAGTAAAATGGAGAAAGTACCTACCTCCCTGGGTGGATGTGAGAATGTAATAAAATTAATCATAAAGTGTTCAGCTTGGTAACTGGTACATAGTACTATTAGCTGCTCTTAGTAGTAGTAGTAATAGTAGTAGTAGTAGAAGTAGTAGTAGTAGTAAGAATATGTTGTCTCTCCTGATAGACAGGTAGGAAAGAGTACAAGCACATATTAAGCAATTACTATGTGCCAGATACTGATGAAATAAAAAGTCCCTGAGAGCAGGGGACTAAATTATCCTTGTCTTTGTACCTCCAGTATCTAGCAAAGTATCTGGTTTCTGCTAGAAGCTTCAGAAATGTGTGTTAACTTTTTGATTGACTGAGCCAACTGAAACTCCTAAAATGATCTACCAGGGTAAGCATTTACTTGTGATGCTGTGTCCAATCTAAGGAGGGCTAAGCATTTACTCTTAGTTAGATATTAGGGACCCTTTAGGATAAAAAAAGAACCAGAAAAAATGTGATGTAGTAGAAAGAGTAATTAGCTTAAAATAAAAAAAATCAAAAGTTCATATCCCAGCTCTGAAACTTTTTTTTCCTCAATAGTATTTTATTTTTCCAATTACATATAAAATAGTTTTTAACCTTCATATTTGTAAGATTTTGTGTTCCAAATTCTTTTTTCTTCTTCCATCTTTATTTCCCTCTCCCCAAGTCAGCAAGCAATTTGATTTAGGTTATTCATGTACAATCATTTTAAACATATTTCCATATTTGTTGTGTTGTGAAAGAAAAATCAGAACAAAAGGGGAAAAAAACACGAGAAAGAAAAGTAAACAAAAAAAAAGATGAAAATAGTATACTTCAATCTGCATTCAGTCTTCATAATTCTCCCTCTGGAGGTGAATGGCAATTTCCATCTCAAAACTATTGGAATTGTCTTGGATCACTACACTGCTGAGAAGTGCCAAGTCTATCATAGTTAATCATCATACAATGTTGCTGTTACTCTGTACAGTATTCTGGTTGTGCTCACTTCATCATTAGTACATTTAAGTCTTTCCAACTTTAAAACTTTCTAGCTGGATGACCTTAGGCAAATCACTTTCCCTGGTTGAACCTCCGTTTCCTCATCTATAAGAATAGTAATAATTCTTATTACTCGTAGTATAACTGTGGGATAAGTGCTTTGTAAACCAAAGTCAAATAAAAGTGACACAGAATAAGGACACAATAACAGAAAGCTGCTAGTTGATATCTATATAGTTTTAAAGTTTTAGAAAATACTTTTACATACATTAGTCATTTTAATCCTGCAAAAACTTGATAGGGATGTTTTTATCCTCATTTTACACATGAGAAAATTAAGACAAATAAGAGATCTATAGCTAATGTCACAGGTGAGATTTGAATCCATCTTTTGGACACCAAATCTAGAGCTTATTTTAGTGTCTCAGAACTTATTCAGTTTAGATTTCAAGAAAGCCTACTGTGATGAAAATGAAAGAATATTAAGTTTGATTTTGTAAAGTCTGGATTTAAATCCTGGATCTAGTACTTACTCTCTGTGCTGTTGTGCAGTCATTTTCAGTCATGTCTAATTCTTTGTGTCCCAGTTTGGGGTTTCTTGGCAATGATACTGGAGGTTTGCATTTCCTTCTCCAGCTCATTTTATAGATGAGAAAACTGAGGCAAACAGGGGTCGCTCAGCTAGTTAAGTGCGGGGGTCAGATTTGAACTCAGAGATAAATCTTCCTAACTCCAGACCCAGCACTCCATGTACCATGGTACTACCCAGTTGTCCAGTACTTGTGTGACCCTTTCAAACTCCTAGTTTCCTCTAAATCTATGGCTGAAATTTCGACTGTCCCAGCTCCTATTTTTATGATGCATCATCTGTTTTCCTATATTAAAAACCTATTCTCAGTCTTGCTCTCTTCCTTTTTTTCCTACCCAGGAATTATAATTTCCCCTTCTTTTTTATCTTTCCTGTATAAGACAACAAGATATTAATGACCTCCTTCTTCATGGCCATAAATTCCAGCCCAATAGCCTCCCACTCAACCTGGTCTAGGTGGTAACCTAAACAGGGCTACATCTCTATAAACAAAGGCTTGGAATAATAATTCCTTGCATAATCTGAACAAGGCATTATATTTCATTTATTACTCACTAGGAGGTTCAGTATTTCAACATCTTGATTGTGTCAATGATCAATAATTGGTAGCTTATCTCTATGTTATGACACATTCTCAATTAAAAACTTACCTTAAGTGTCAATCAATACACCTTCATTAAGTGCCAGCCATTGTGCTAGGTGCTGAAATACAAATGTACTAGATGAAACAATTCCTAATGAAAAGCAGCTTACATTCTAATAGGGAAACTATCAAGGTTACATATAGTGAAAAAAAATGGTTAAATATAAGGTAGTTTGGAAGAGGAAGCAGCTAGCTGGCTCATTCCATTTTGAGATCGAATCTGCTTCTTATATTCACTACTTGTGTGGCTCTGATTAAGTGATTTAACCCTCTGTTTGCCTAATCCACTGGAGAAAGAGATGGCAAATCATTCCAGTATCTTTGCCAAGAAAACCTCACAAAGGGTCATGAATAGTTGGACACAACTGAACTAAGAAACAACAACAGTTTGGAAGGGTGAGTACTACCAACTGGGAGAACCAGGAAAGATTTCATGTACAAAGTGTATTTGAACCGCATTTTGAAGAAATAGAGGATTCTTAATAGGTGGTAAAGGAGTGCATTCTAGGCATGGGAAACCACAAGGAAAAAAGGCACAGTGACAGGAGGTGGAGAATCATGTGTAAAGAACAGAAAGAAAGCTAATTTGGTTTGATGGAAGAATACATCAGGGGGAGTAATGTTTAATGAGGCTGGAAAGATAGGCTGGGGCCAGGTTGTGAAGGGCTTTAAAAGTTAAACAGAGTTTATATTTTATCCTAGAGGCAACTGGGAACTGCTGGAGTTGATTGAGTAGGGGAATCATAAAGTCAGGTTTCCATTTAAGGAAAATTACTTTGACAGCAATATATAGGATGGACTAAAGTGGAAAGAGCTGAGTGAGGGAGACTAATTAGGTAGCTATTGCAATAATCCAGACAAGAGGTGATGAGGGCCTGAACTGAAGCTGCATCTGTTTGAATAGAGAAAGGGTAGGATTCAAGAGATGTTATAATGGTAGAAAAGTTAAGACTTTCTCAGCATTGTACTCAGATCCTAACCCTAAATGCTGATATTATGAATCAGGGAGACTAGAAGGAAGATAATAACTTCCATAAAAATTACAAAATTTAAAAGAGAGAAAAGGGTTTTTTTTGGGGGGAGGGGATTAGGGAGAAGTCCTAAATTCACTTTTGGACATATTGAAATCAAGATGTCTCTAGACCATCTAGTCTGATAAATAATATGAATGTATGTCTTACAAGATTGTACATATATAACATAGCAAATTTTTACCATCTTAGGGAGATGGAAGGGAAAAGAGGAGGGAGAAAATTTGGAATTCAAATTTTTATATAACAAAATAAAACAAAAATAGCATCTAGTTTGAAATGTCCAATGGTGATATGGAAATTAAGCTCAAGGAAGAAATTAGGGCATATACATGTATGCATGTCTATATATTTATATATCTGTGTGTTATCTGCATAGATGAGTTAGTTAAATCCATGAGAGCTCATGAAGTTATCAAGAGAGACAAGAGGTAATATAGTGAGAAGGGGGCCTGAGACAACAAAGAAAATGGAGAAGCAGTCAGACAAGTGCAAGGAGAACTGACAGAGAGAGAGGGGGGGGGAGAGAGAGAGAGAGAGAGAGAGAGAGAGAGAGAGAGAGAGAGAGAGAGAGAGAGAGAGAGAGAGAGAGAGAGACAGACAGACAGACAGACAGACAGAGACAGACAGAGAGAGAGACAGAGAGAGACAGAGAGAGACAGAGAGAGACAGAGAGACAGAGACAGAGACAGAGAGAGACAGAGAGAGAGACAGAGAGAGACACAGAGAGACACAGAGAGAGAGAGACAGAGAGAGAGAGAGAGAGAGAGAGAGACAGAGAGAGACAGAGACAGAGACAGAGAGACAGAGACAGAGACAGAGAGACAGAGAGAGACAGAGAGAGAGAGAGAAGGGGAGAGGAGGGAGAGAAGAGAAGAGAAAGACAGAGACAAAGACACAGAGAAACAGACAGAAAAGAATTATCCCATGAAAACCAAAAAAGGAAAAGTATATAGGAAAAGAAAGTATATAGTGGCCTACAGTGTCAAATGCAGCAGATAGAAGGGAATGGGTAAGGACTGAGAAAAGACCACAATGTTGGCAATTAAGAGATCATTTCTGACTTGGGAAAAAACGTTTTCAGTTGAATGATGAAGTTGAAAGTCATTGTGACATTACGAGATTGGAAGGAACTCGGAGAGTACCTGGTCCAATTTGTACATTTTTCAGATGAAGAAATCAAGGACCAGAGAGGACAGCTGGCTCACTTAGATCACTCAGAAGTATATAGGCTGTAATTGGCAGATGTGATTCAAATTCAAGTTCTCTGACATCAAATCTAGTAGGACTCTGTCCTCATTAGGGTTTCCATCGTCTTCATAAAAAGAATTCTTGACCATTCTCCAGTTAATAAATGGTCAAAAGATATGAACAAGTAGTTTTCAGGTGAAGAAATCAAAGCTAACTATAGACAGTTAGTTCCTAAATCCTTTTTGACTAGAGAATTTCAAATTAAAGCAACTCTGAGGTACCATTTCACACCATGTTGAGATACCATTAGTCAACACCATGTTGCCTAATATGACAGAAAAGGAAAATGATAAATATTGGGTCAAATGTGGGAAAACTGAGGCACTAATGCATTGTTGGTGGAGTTGAAAATAGATCCAGTCATTCTCAAGAGCAATTTGGAGCTATGCCCAAAGAGCTAGAGAAATGTGCATACCCTTTGATCCAGTGCCATTATTAAGTATGTATTCCAAAGAGAGCATAAAAGCGGAGAAAGGACCCACATGTGCAAAAATTTTTTTTTTTTTTTTACCGTGGCAAAGAATTGGAAACAGAGTCAATGGCCAATGGTTGAGGAATGGCTGAAAAAGTTATGGCATATGAAAAGTAAAAGAATATTGTTCTATAAGAAATGCTGAACAGACTGATTTCAGAAAGGCCTGGAAAGACTTACATGAACTGATGCTGTGTGAATATGCAGAAGCAGGAAAACATTACACACAGTAACAGTAAGATTATGTGATAATCAACTATTATGGACTTAGCTTTTCTCAACAATACAAGTTCCAGTAGACTTGGAATGGAAAATGCCATCAGCATCCACAGAAAGAACTATGAAGACTAAATGTGGATCAAAGCATACTATTTTCCACTTTTTTTCTTTCCCATACTTTTTCCTCTTTGCTCTTGATTTTTCTTTCACAACATGACTAATATGGAAAATATGTTTAAAATTGTACGTGTATGACCTATATCAGATTGCTTGCTGTATTGGGGAAAAGGGAGGTAAGAGAGAGAGGGAGAAAAAATTTGGAACTTAAAATCTTATAAAAATGAATGTTGAGAACCATCTTTATATGCAATTTGGAAAAAAGCCAAATTATTATTATGTGAAAAACAGAAATACTCTAAATAACTTTTGATTAGAGAAATGCAAATCTAAACAATTTTGAGATCCCACTTCACATTTATCAGATTGGCTAATATGACAGAAATGGAAAACAATAAATTTTGGAGAGAATGTAAGAAAATTGGGACACTAATGCATTTTTGGTGATGATATAAACTGATTCAAACATTTTGGAAGCAATTTGAAACTATGCCCAAAGGGCAATCAAACTGTACTTACATTTTGACACTACTAGGTATGAATTCCAAAGAAATCATAAAAAAGGGGGAAAGGATTTACATGCATAAAGCTGTATAAATATCAGCTTTTTGTGGTAGCAAAAAACTAGAAATTGAGGGAATGTCCATCAATTGGGGAATGGCTGAACAAGCTGATGAATAAGAATATAATAGTGGGTTGTTGTCCCTTGTCCGTGAAGAGGATAGAAATGACATCACTATAGTAGGGTCAAATTTCAGCATATCGAACTGTGGCTAATGAGACCAGTATGAGCTCAGAATGCTCTGCCACAGTTCAGGTACAAAGAGTTCATATGAACATTTGGGGTAGACTCTCTAACTTTGAGCATTTTTCATATCTTCTGAGCAACTTCAATTCTGTTTGCACCTTCTCTGATGAGGGCATGCCATGCAGGCAGTCCTGTGCCAGTGTCTCCCCTGTCATGCACGCAATTCTAAAGTTCTTGAGAATGTCTTTGTATCACTTTTCTGACCACCACAAAAGTGCTTGCCCTGAGAGAGTTCTCCATAAAATTATCTTTTTAGTAAGCTTACATTTGGCATTTGAACAGTGTGGCCAGCCCAACAGAATTGTGCTCTCTGCAGTAAATTGGAATGCTTGTCAGTTTAGTCTAAGAAAGGACCTTGGTGTCTGGTACCTTATCCTGCCAGGAGATCTTCAGAATCTTCCTAAGTTAATTCAAATAGAAGTGATTCAGTTTCCTGGAATGGTCCAGCTTTCACAGACATACAACAATGAGGTCAGCACAAAGGCTCTAAAGACCTTCAGTTTGGTAGTTAGTCTGATATCTCTCCTCTCCCACACTTCCCTTCAGAGCTTCCCAAACTCTGAGCCAGCTCTGGCAATGCATGTTTCAACTTCAATATCAATGTGAACATCCCTGGGAAGTATACTGCCAAGGTGAATGAACTTATTCACGAAATTCAAAACTTCTTTCACTGTAATCAAAGGTTCCACATATGAGTGATGTGGTGCTGACTGACAGAAAGCCTTTTTTGTGTGTCAATTGTTAAGTTAAAATTAGCACAAGCAGTAGAGAATTGATGCATACTTTGATGCATCTCAGCTTCAGAGGCTGCATTGAGTGCACAATTATCTGCAAACAAAAAATAATGCACCACACTCCCTCCATTTTAGTTTTGACATGTAGCCTTCGCAGATTGAAGAACTGACCATCAATTGACCATCAAGCTGACCTTGATGTCTTATTTGTCCTCAATTAAGGTATTTGACAACATGGCTGAAAACATACTAAAAAGCATGGGAGCAAACACACAGCCTTGTTTCATTGAACTGATGATGACTGGGAAAGCTCGAGAGTATTGTCCAATGTCCAGAACCTGGGCAAGCATTACATCATGAAAATGATGTGTAATACTGATGAACTTTTCTGGGAAATCAAATTTTGACATCATTTTTCATAAGGTCAGATACACAAATATTGTGTACTTTGTTCTGCTCTGAGCATTTCTCCTAAAGTTGTCGGGCAGCAATACCATATCATACTGTTCCTTGGTCCCTTCTGAAACCACATTGTCTCTCAGGTAGGTGACCTTCCAGGTTTAAGACCAGTAGTCCAGGATTCTGGCAAGAATCTTGTCAGCAGTGACTAAGAGAGAGACTCCCCAACCCCCCATGATTGTTGCAGGACAATGTATTCCCTTTATAGGGATGGACAATGGAAGCATCCTTGAACTCCTAGAATGACCTTCTCTTGCCATATAATCTGGAAAATTTCAATTAGCTTTTGTATGATACCTTCCCACCTTGTAAATATGTGCTATAATCAAATCAGCACCAGGTGCTTTGTCACACAAAAGGAGTCCAATGGCATTCAAAATCTCTCCTTCAATTGAAACTTTAACTAGAAAAGAATTGATTTCAACTTGAAGAAAATAGTCAATGGCTTCAGCATTAATTACTGATGATCTATTGAGAATATCATGGAAGTGTTCAGCCTATCTCTATGGGATGATATTCTTATCACTAATCAATGTCTCCATCAGCACTAAATAGTTGAGATGCACCATAGGTCTTTGGCCCATAAATAGCCCTCAGTGTATCATAAAAGCCTTTTATACTGTTACTATCAGCATAAAATTGGCTTTCATGTGCCTTCTCACTGAGTGCATCTCTCTAAATTTTGCTTGTATTTTGCCTTTGATGGAATTGAATGCTACTCTGTTAGAGATGTTTGAACTATCCTGCTGGTTCACCCTGTGGAGTTCTCGTTTTTCATTTAGCAGATTCTGGGATTCCTCCAACATTTTAGTCAAACCAGTTTTGATGTCTGTGAGTGTTCTGACCCAGATGAGCAAATTAAGTGCTATATACAAATCTCGGAAAGCTGCTCCACTATTGCCAAATGTGTGCATGTAATGAAATACTATTATGCTGTAAGACAGGATGAGCAGACAGATTTTAGAAAATCTTTGAAAGACTTGCATGCATTGATGCAAAATTAAATGACAAGAATGAGAAGAACATTGTACCCAGAAAATTTTGGATAATCATCTAGAAATACCTTAGCTTCTTTCAATAATACATGATCCAAGACAATTCCAAAGGACTCATGATGGGAAATGCTAATAACCACAACCAAAGAAAAAACCGATGAAATTTGAATGCAGATCAATGAATATTATTTTCTTTTTAAAAAATTTATTCATTTTTATTAATTTTTTTTATTTTCAAAGCATATGCATGGATAATTTTTTAACACTGACCCTTGCAAAACCTTGTGTTCCAAATTTTCTCACTTCTTCCCCCAGATGGCAAGTAATCCAATATATGTTAAACATGTTAAAAATATATGTTGATTTAGGCATAAAGAATGAGATAATAAATAGATTAAAGAAACAGAAAATAGTCTACCTCTCAGACCTGTGGAGGAAGAAGGAATTTATGACCAGAGGAGAACTAGAGATCATTATTGATCACAAAATAGAAGATTTTGATTACATCAAACTAAAAAGTTTCTGTACAAACAATACTAATGCAAACAAGATTAGAAGGGAAGTAACAAATTGGGAAAATATTTTTACAGTTAAAGGTTCTGACAAAGGTCTCATTTCCAAAATATATAGAGAACTGACCCTAATTTATAAGAAATCAAACCATTCTCCAATTGATAAATGGTCAAAGGATATGAACAGACAATTCTCAGATGATGAAATTGAAACTATTTCCACTCATATGAAAGAGTGTTCCAAATCACTACTGACAGAGAAATGCAAATTAAGACAACTCTGAGATACCATTACACACCTGTCAGATTGGCTAAGATGACAGGAACAAATAATGATGAATGTTGGAGGGGCTGTGGGAAAACTGGGACACTGATACATTGTTGGTGGAGTTGTGAAAGAATCCAACCATTCTGGAGAGCAATCTGGAACTATCCCCAAAAAGTTGTCAAACTGTGCATACCCTTTGACCCAGCATTGCTGTTATTGGGCTTATATCCCAAGGAAATACTAAAGAGTGGAAAGGGACCTGTATGTACCAAAATGTTTGTGGCAGCCCTTTTTGTAGTGGCTAGAAATTGGAAGATGAATGGATGTCCATCAATTGGAGAATGGTTCGGTAAATTATGGTACATGAATGTTATGGAATATTATTGTTCTATAAGAAATGACCAACAGGAGAAATACAGAGAGGCTTGGAGAGACTTACATCAACTGATGATGAGTGAAATGAATAGAACCAGGAGATCGCTGTACATTTCAATGTTGTATGAAGATGTATTCTGATGGAAGTGGATATCTTCAACATAGAGAAGATCCAACTCACTTCCAGGTGATCAATGATGGACAGAAACAACTACACCCAGAGAAGGAACACTGGGAAGTGAATGTAAACTGTTAGCACTACTGTCTATCTACCCAGGTTACTTATACCTTCGGAATCTAATACTTAATGTGCAACAAGAAAATGGTATTTACACACATATATTGTATCTAGGTTTTATTGTAACATATGTAAAATGTATAGGATTGCCTGTCATCAAGGGGAAGGAGGGGATAATTTGGAAAAATAAATACAAGGGATAATATTATAAAAAAAATTTTTAAAAAGAAAGTTTTTTAAAGTAAGAAGTGAAAATAAAAAAGTATATTAGGAAAATATATATATATATATGTTGAATCCAAAATATGTATATGTACACATACAATTATTGTGCTACACAAGAAAAATCAGATCAAAAAAGAAAAAAAATGCAAAAGAAAACAAAACACAAGCAAACAACAACAAAAAGAGTGAAAGTATTATGTAATCTACACTCAGTCCCCACAGTCTCTGGGTGCAGATGATTCTCTCCATCACAAGACCATTGGAACTGGCCTGAATCACCTCATTTTTGAAAAGAGCCATGTCCATAAGAATTGATCATCACATAATCTTGTTCTCTTGGTTCTCACTTTACTTAGCATCATTTCACGTAAATCTCTCCAGGCCTCTCTTAAATCATCCTGCTGATCATTTCTTATAGAACAATAATATTCCATAACATTCATATACTGTTATTTAGCTATTCTCCAATTGATGGGCATCCATTCAATTTCCAGTTTTTAACCACTACAAAAAAGGCTGCCACAAACATTTTTGCTACACACAGGCCCCTTTCTCTCCCTTATCTCTTTGGGATATAAGCCCAGTAGAAATACTAATACATATTATTTTCACATTCTTTTGTGTATGTGTGTGTGTAGTTTTTTTTCCCTTTTGATCTGTTTCTTATTTTACAACATGACTAATATGGAGATATATATAAAATAATTGTGCATGTATAACCTATATCAAATTGCTTATGCTTTTAGGAAGAGAGGAGGGGAGAGAAACAGGGAGAAAAATTTGAAATTCAAAATTTTGTAAAAATTGTCTTTAAATGTAAATGGAAAAATAAAATACTATAAAAACATTTAAAAGTATGCTTAAATGTTTGGTTGTTATTATTGTTGCTGTGTATTCCCTCTCTTTCCCCCTAATTTAATAGGAACCATGCTAATAACCACAAATGAAAGCTGTAGCTGTCAAATAAATAACTAGAAACAATTACAACAACAAAAAACACACACATACACAAAATCTATTTGATTCTATGCAAACTGAGGGATGTTCTTCACTGGACTTGTACTTGACTCAAGAGAGCCCCCTGGCAATTTATTTCAAAACTGGAACAAAATGAGACATTTATATATCATTCAACAATTAACAAAAGACATTTACTTAGTCATACCAAGAAAAGGATATTTTACAAGGATAAACATTGAAGTTGATTCAGCTGAAGGAAATTCTTTTGAGTCTACCAGCCTTGATCTACCAGCCAAATATCAGAAAGCAAGCCTGGAGATGCTCATGACTGTTTTGTCCTCAAACAATAGAAAGTGTCATTAACAGACTGAATCTTTAATCCAATGGACCAACCAAGTCTTAAGAATAGTCTCAATACCTTTTTGTTTGTTTTTTTGCTGAGGCAATTGGGGTTAAGTGACTTGTCCAGGGTCACACAGCTAGGAAATGTTAAGTGTTTGAGGTCAGATTTGACAGATTTGAACTCAGGTCCTCACCACCTAGCTGCCCCCAAGTCTTAAGACCTTTTAAGGAAAAACTAGACTAACTTGCTGGGGGTGGGGCAATTGAGGGAGGAAAAAGTTTAGGTTCACACATGATGCTTCCTTGTCCAGGTCTGGGTCTTTGTACAGCCTTTCTGTCCTCCATACCTGGATTGCACTCTTTATTCTCCTTCAACTCTTAGAATCTCTTGTTCCCTTCAAAGCTCAACTCAAGCATCACTTTCAAGGTGAAACCTTTTTCCTATCTTCCCCCAACCAGCTGTTACTGCCTTCTTTCTCTCTCCAAATTATACATATGTATTATATATATGTATTATACAAATATATATACATATACACAAGTATGTATATATATATATACATATACACATATATAGTACACATATACACATATTTATATATGTGTATATTGTCCTTTCTTTTAGGATGTAAGCTCTTTAAAGGAAAGGACTTTCTCATTTTTGTGTTTGTGTTGTTATTCAGTCATTTCAGTTCTGTCCAACTTTTTGTGACCCCCATTTGAGGTTTTCTTGACAAACATTGGAGCGGTTTGCCATTTTCTTCTCCAACTCATTTTACAGATAAGGAAACTGAGGCAAACAGAGCTGAGGTCAGATTTCAACTCAGGAAGATGAGACAAACACAACTAACCAGCATTTATATCTCACCTGGGGAAGGTAGGTGGTGAAGTGAATAAAGTTCTGGCCTGCAATTAGGAAGCCCTGAGTTCAGGTGTGGCTTCCGATATTTACTAGTTTTATGACTTGGATCAGTTTCTTAACTCTGTTTTCCTCATTTTCTCATTTGCAAAATGAGCTGGGGAAGGAAATGGCAAACCACTCCAGTATCTTTGCCAAGAAAATCCCAAATAGGGTCATGAAAAGTCAGATATGATTAAAATAACTGAACAACAACAACAGCAACAACAAAAATTTATTTGTGCTCTAATTGTGCTTGACACACAGTGGGTACTCAACAAATTATGACTGATTAGATTGACAAATGACTTTGTAATGTGATTTTGCTTACATTCTAATATTTGGGAATTCTGCTAGGGGAAAAATTTTGCAAGAGAAAGAAACATAAAAGCAAAAACAAGTTGTGCCCCATGATGATGAAATTCAAGAGGAGGGGTGTTCTAATTCTTTCACTGTAATAAATCCTGAAGGAGGTGGGGAAACCCCTAGGGTCTCTGGCAAATGTCCCAGTTTGGTCTTTGTCTTGTGATAATAATCCATTTTCTCTGATTTACTCCGTGTAAATGCCAAGCTGTGAGCAGGGGGGGAAGGGGGAAGAAAAGGACCTCATAAAAGCTTTGAGAGATTTATAAATAGTGTTAAAATGACAGGATTGTTTTCCCACAGTTTGGTTCCATAAATTTAGGTGGGGGTAACAGAAAGGAGGCTTTCCTTAGGCATGAAAATCTCTAGTCATCTCTCAGTCACCACCTGTGTTATATATCCCTTTTCTGCTTAGATGATGACTAGTCATATCCCTGCTCCTTCCCCTTCCTCTTCAGCTTTCTCCTCCAGGCCCTAAATCAGCTACCATCAGTGATAAACTGTCATGGGCTCTGATCCTGAAAGAAACCAGGCTTCCTCAGGCAATTATCTTATCCACAGCAGCACCTACAGAAACAAAAGTCAGACCCCCCGGGGTCCTGGGGCAGTTAAGCCTTAGATAGATGGGATAGAAAGATCAATGGATTGTAGGTTTTGAGACAAGGGGACCTCCATATGCTTACATAGGAGGAAAATGAAATCCAGAGATGTTAAATGACTTATCTCTAGGGTCATAGATGCAGACAGAGGCCAGCCAATCCAACCCGCTCATTTTGCAGATGACGGAACTGTTACCTAAGGAGATTAAATGACTTGATTAAAATCTCACATATAAGTATCAGAGGCAGGATTTGAAGCCAGGATCTGTCTCTAGAGTCAACATTTTTTTCTCTTTCTCTTTGGAGATATGTCCCATTGAGGGATTTCCTGTAACTATGAATACTTCTACTCATTCAAGGACCTTCCCCGATTTTTTGCATGGAGGATGGGGGAATACAGCAGTTTGAAAGGCAGAAGACGGATGGGAGCATTCTAGAAGAGACAAAGTTGGCTCCTGGTACTGGAAATGTGAGAAATAAGAGACAGATCAGGGAATACCAGTTGACCAGGTTTTTCCCTAATTTAACTGGAAAAGGAGAATTAGAGGCTAAGAAGATGGATAGTTAGGCTGGAAAAGGAGTGGAAAAAAAACTAGCTTCATCAAAGAGTAAACTTCCAAGAAAAGAGAAAGTCCTCTCTGCCCACCTCATTAGATTATGGTCTGTAGGCCTAGAAAGGACCTTAAATTAGAGGTTCTTAACATATTTTGTCTTATATACGTCATTGGCAGTCTAGTGAAGTCGATGAATTTCTAAAAATGTTTTTAAATGCAAAAAATTAAATATGTAGTGGTTCAAAGAACACATAAGCAGCTCTTTTTGTAGTGGCAAACAACTAGAAATATGGAAACGTTTAAAAGAATTGCGCATATTTAACCTAAAAAAAGGGAACACATGGTATTGAATGAAAGATGTGATTTTTTTCTCTATCCAAGTTTACAGACCTTCTGAATTCTATCCATGGACCTTTAGAAGTAGAAATCTGGACACCTGCTAAGGAAAACCTGCTGACTTCGATAGACCAGAGAATCATTATGGGATAGTAAAAACCACTGAACTTGTAGTCAGGAAAACTTGGTTTTAAATCCCACTTCAGATATTTACCACCTATGTGATGTTGGGCAAATCACTTTACCTAAGACTCAATTTACCCATCTGTGAAATACATTTGGACTTCACTTCCAAGGTCTCTTCCATCTCCAATAACAGCACCTTCCAAAATAGCACTTAACTAACTCTCAGTCTCTATTTTGGATTTGGGCCCCTGACAAATCATCTTCATCCTCCTGCTGACTATGCTTATGACTGTTCAGACTTAGGTTCCACAAACTCTTAGGGATGCCTTTTGTCTTCAACCCTCTTCTCAGCTCCTTTTTATATGTTGTCTCCCCTCCTTTAAAAATGAGCTCCTTGAAGTCAGAGACTGTTTATTTTTGTTTGTCCCCAATTTAGCATAGTGGCTGATAAATAAGAAATTCTTAATAAATGTTTGTTGTCCACTAGATTTGGGGCTCACTCCACTCCCATCTCTCTCACAGTACAGAATAGATCTAGGTGATCCTAGGCCTATTTGTATCCTTAGGAGAGGGAATGGCAGTGGCCTGAGTCCCTGACCATAATTGCCCTTGTCCAGGCCTCTTGAAAGTGGATGGGAAGCTTGGTGGTAAGGCAAATAGAGCAGCAGTAGAGACAGGAGGACCTAAGTTCAAATTTAGACTCAGACACCTACTAGTTGAATGACCTGGGCAAGTTATCTAATGGAAAGGAAAGAAAGAAAAGAAAAGAAGGAAGGAAGGAAGGAAGGAAGGAAGGAAGGAAGGAAGGAAGGAAGGAAGGAAGGAAGGAAGGAAGGAAGGAAGGAAAGAAGGAAGGAAGGAAGGAAGAAAGAAAGGAAGGAAAGGAAGGAATGAAAGAAAGGAAGGAAAGAAGGAAGGAAGGAAGGAAGGAAGGAAGGAAGGAAGGAAGGAAGGAAGGAAGGAAGGAAGGAAGGAAGGAAAGGAAGGAAGGAAAGAAGGAAGGAAGGAAAGAAAGGAAGGAAAGGAAGGAAGGAAGGAAAGGAAGGAAGGAAGGAAAGAAGGAAGGAAAGGAAGGAAGGAAAGAAGGAAGGAAGGAAAGAAAGGAAGGAAAGGAAGGAAGGAAGGAAAGAAGGAAGGAAGGAAGGAAGGAAAGAAGGAAGGAAGGAAAGAAGGAAGGAAGGAAAGAAGGAAGGAAGGAAGGAAGGAAAGGAAGGAAAGGAAGAAAGGAAGGAAAGAAGGAAGGAAGGAAGGAAGGAAGGAAGAAAGAAAGAAAAGGAAGAAGAAAAGGAAGAATATGGGGAGAATGTATCATATTCTACTTTGCAAACTCCAAGTATCAGATTTATGTGTATAATAGGATTAGGGGTCAGCTGGAAATGGAGGTGGAGATGCATCAAGTAATGAATGAGTGTTGTATAGTTACAACTATATCATTAAAAATTAATCTTGTCCTTGACAGAGGTGAAGAATAGGGGCATGAGACCAGGGAGGCACAGGGAAAGAATGTGGGAGTAGACTAAGGTTTCCTGAGAATATCTACTCAGCTGTGTGGGAGAAAATGGGTACTGAGTCAGAGATATCTGAACTTTCCCTGGGGGAGGAGGACATTAGGAAATTAAAGAATTGAAGATCTAGAAAATGAGCAAAGCTAATATGAGGTGGGGGTAGGGGAAAGGAAGCAGAGGAACAGAAGCCAGGATGCCAAGGAAAAGAAAGGGAAACTCCATTGCCAAGCCTCACCACTCCCAGCTTTGTAAGGCAGCATTACTTTAGCCCCATTACATTTGTAACTGGAGAGAAATACAGTACTATTAATTTAATTTTAGTTGCATTTCAGAGTCATTTCAAAGAAATAAATCGAAGGAAAGTTGATTGAGAGTGTCCTGGAGGACAGGCCCTGAGCTCCTTCAATCTGTGAGGACTTTTATGAATTATGACAGAAGTTACCTCACAAAGGACAACTTTGAGCACTGACCTCCAAAGAATGCCTGAAAGCTAACAGTTGCTGGCTTGGGGTGCCAGAAGGAATAATGCCTCAGTTAACCTCCCATAATGCAAATGTGTTATCTGATTAGACAAGACCCCTTATCTCACACCCCAGTCTCTAGTGCAATTTCCCAAGTTTTTAGTAACAGACCATAGGCCATAGATCTAGGGCTGGAAGAGATCTCAGAGGCCATCTAGTCCAAGTCCCTCTTTTGCAGATAAGGAAACTGAGGTACAGGGAGATTAAATTCACACAGACTAGAAAGTGTCAGAGGCAAGATTTGAACCCAGATCTTCTGATTCTAAAGCCAATGTTCTTAAATGCCATCTTCCATGATAATAATAGCTAGAGGACCATCACTAATTGTCCAACTCATGTCTTACCACTGGACTCTGCTCATTCTGGAGGAAAGAATGAGACTGATGACTTTGCATGGTTTTATCTCACTTAAATCCAACTTACTTGCAAGTGGAGGCATCATTCTTCTGATGGTATTGGTCATCTTCAAGAATGAAGGGTGAATAACAATAGCCTCAGAGAGTCCTTACTTTGTGCCCAGCACTTTGCTAAATGCTTTATGATTATTCACAACAATATTGACAAACATTTGATCTTCACAACAATTCTGGGAATTTGGTGCTTTTGTTGTCCCCATTTTACAGTTAAGGAAACTAAGGTAGGCAGAAGTTAAGTGACTTACTTGCCCAGGCTCATATTTAATAATAAGTGTCTCTGACTGGATAAAGATAATACTAACAATAATAACTAACATACTAATAACTCACTCTGGACCCAGTACTCTATCCACTGTACTACCTAGCTATCTCAAGATTAACTCCACTTAATTATTACTAATTCTCAAACCCTCCTGCATGTATGTGTTTACGGAATCATGGAATATTTTAGGCCTGAAAGGAATCTCAAAGTCATAACAATAACCAACATTTATGTAAGGTTATAATGTGTGCCAAATGCTTTGTATGAAGACATTTCACCCGAGCCTCACACAGAATCTGTGAGTAGGTACATTAAGCATTAGAATTCTCATTTTAGGGCAGCTCAGTGGTACCTTAGTGCACAGAGCACTGGGCTTGTGTGAACTCAGACACTTACTAGCTGTGCGTGACCTTGGACAAGTCACTTCACCCTGTTTGCCTCAGTTTCCTCATCTGTAAAATGAACTGGAGAAGGAAATGGCACAAATGAGGTCACAAAGAAGGGAGAGAGACAAAAAGAATAACAAATATCCTCATTTTATGGATGAGACAATCCAGGATCAGAGATTAGGTGACGTTCTCATAGTGACAAAGCCTCTCAAACCTGGGTCTTTTCTGACTCCAAGTACAGCCCTCTTTGCACTATACCTTGGGACTTACATATTTCAAAGAAATATATGAAGTGCTGCAGTGAATGCCAAGGCTTGGCAATTGGTAGTTTGCCAGATGCATGAACATTATGAAACTCTTTTAGCCAAAATTAATGAATAGGTCTATATTCGTGTATTAATTTGTTGTATTACCTTTCAAACAATGAATGGCTGCTGCTCATTTACTCTATAACACTTCTTTTTGGCTCAGGTTGCCAAATTGAGAGAGAGAATTACCATGTTAATTATCCAATACAAAGGCTGTATTAATTGAGTGAAATGTTAGAAGCAGCTAGGAGGCTGTGGTAGATAAAGAGAGCCCTGGACTTGGAGGCGGGAAGATCTGAATTTGAATCCTGCCAAAGATGAAGATGCTTGCTGGATGGGTAAGTTACTTAATTAACTTCTGCAGCCTTTTCTGTAAAATGAGGTTGGAATCAATGGCCTCTAAGATCTTTTCCAGCCAGTGTTGTCCTGTAACTAGCTCACCACTGGCTCCTTGAACAGTGAGCATTTTCACTTATGAAATTAGCAAATGCTACAGATCAGGGCCTGATTTATTATTTTGTTGGCTGTCTAGATTTAAGGTGAGAAAATGTTAATAATGCAGATTATACTTAACAGTGTTGTGTACACAGATTTTTCCATTGGAAAGCTGGTTGTTAAACATTTCCCTGCATACTTCTGCACCCATCTTTAATTCTATGATTTTTTTTTTTTTGAATGTTGGAACTAGTCACCTAGTGGCTTTCCCCTAACTTCTACTAATCCAGGTTTTGTCAGTTAATCTCTGGCCAAATTATTGTTCAATCATTTTTCAGCTGTATCTTCATAACTCATACCCCCATTTGGGATTTTCTTAATTTCCCCCTCCAGCTTATTTTATAAATAAGGAAACCAAGTTAAGTAATTTGTCCAGAGTCAGAGCTAATAAGTATCTGAGGCAGGATTTGAACTCAGGAAAATGAATCTTCCTGACTATAGTCCTGGCACTCTATTTACTGTGCCGCCACCTAGCTGCTCAATTCACAGAAATAGCTATTTTTTAATAAGCTTCAATTTCCTGATGGCCATTAGGGCATACTGAGCATGCAAAAGTTTTAGCTGTTTCTCCCCAACCTGGTAGCCACGCAGAAAAATAAACTGCTTTAGTTAACTACTTGATGATCAAATTTCGATTTAGTGTAGTGGAATAACATGGCATATTACTTGAAAAATTAAAATGTGAAATCTGCTATTCGCTCTCAGCCCCCACCCTACATGAGTCCTTTATTCTCTCATCATTTCCCATTGTATTCATAAATTCAGTCATTTAAGCATGTTATAATTGCATCATTTTAATTACATGGAATTACATAAAAATTAAATATATAAAACCTCTTGATAGGATCATTCTTCACTTCACTCTAGGGTGGTAGAGGCTTTTCTGCCTATATACACCTGCAGTTTATAAAAAACAGGAATGGGGAGGGGATGGTGGAGTACATTCATTTTCTGTCTCCACTCATGGATTCAAGGTAAAGTATGGAAATGGAAGCTTCTCATGGTTTCTTGTCAGTACTTGGCTATAGTTGAATTATCACTGCTAGTGTCTTGACCTTTAAAAGATTATGGAACAGGAGAGTTAAAACAAGAGCGTGAAAAGGAGAGTGAAAATATCAGAGAAAAGAGAAGAAAAGGGGCACCATGGATTGATAATGCAATTTTTAACCTGTTTCCTTTCTTTAAGATCAACCATTCCTCTTTGGAGCTTCTAGCTGATGACTACTGAGTGAGTTCAAGTTCTTAGCAAACCAGACTCTACTTCCCCTTCACATCCTATCCAGGTTGTCACTTCTTGCATGAGCACTCCTCCCTCATCTCCAGTCCTTACAGTTATTTTTTTACTGGGATGGGGCACTTAGGGATCAGTCATGCTGTGATTGTTCAACTGTGTCCAACTCTTCCTGACTCCTGCTGGGGCTTTCCTGACAAAGATACTGATTTTTTTTTTTTTTTTTTTTTTTTTTTTTGTCAAATACAAAAATACAAAGATTCCTGATAAAGACAGCTCATTTATGGGGCAAATGGGGTTAAGTGGCTTGCCTAGGTCACACAGTAAGTGTCTGAGATCTTCCTGAATCTGGGGCCAAGGAATGTATCAGAGTAGATAGTAGTAGCAGTATATACTAGTAGATCCTTCCTGAACTCAAAAAGACTCATTTTTGTGAATTCAAATGTGACCTCAGACACTTATTAACTTTGATCGTGGGCAAATCACTTAACCCTGTTTGTCTCAGTTTTCTCATCTGTAAAATGAGCTGAAGAAGGAAATGGCAAAACACTCCAGTTTCTTTGTCAAGAAAACCTCAAAGAGATCACAAAGAGTTGGATATGACTTAAATGACTGAATAAAAACAGCTTGGATGTCAGGTCTGGTTCTCTATACACTGTGTCACCTACCTGCCCAAGGAATTTACTATTTAATGTTTGTGTGAGAAAGCCAGGTGGTTCAGCAAATAGGACTGTGGGCTGAGAATAGGGATAAAATTATTTCAAATCCTGTCTCAGATATGCAGTAGCTGTATGAGCCTGAGCAAGTTACTTAACCTCTCTTTTTAGTTTCTCTATCTGTAAAATGGTTTTAATAACATTACTGACCTCCCAGAGTTGTTGTGAGGTTAAAATGAGATGATGATTGTAAAACTCTTTATAAACAGTAAAGTTAGTTATAAGGCAGCTAGGTGACACAATTCAAATAAAGACATTTATTAGTTATATAACACTGGGCAAGTTCTTAAAGCTTTCTGTGCCTTAGTTTCCCCATTTGTAAAATGCAGCTAATAACATCTATCTCCCAATGTTACTATGAGGATTAAATGAAATAATATATAGTGCTTTGCATATCTTAAAATATAATATAAATGTTATTTTTTTGTTGTCTTAACTCACATGAATAAAATAAAATGACAAAAGTGCAGAAACAAACACTGATAAAGTTAGTGTAACATCTTTCTACATAATTTGAAAAATATGTATATAATATGAATTCATATGGGTATATGTGTGTAAAATACACAGAATACAATCTTCAAAAATCTAGTCTTGGAATGTTACCAAAATAATTGCCTTGCCTGCCCACTTGAAAAGTTGCTACCTCTTGGTATAGTACAACTCATTCATTTTCTAAATGAGATAATTTACAGAGGTTGAAATGAACTGATTTGTTATATACTATTAATGACTGGACATAGAAAAGAGCTAAGATTGTCTTTCAAAGCTCAAAAACATTTCTTTTTCTTTATTCCTCATTCTTATTCTTGGTTATCCTATAAATTTGGTGGGGGCCCAATATAGTCTCTACCCAAGTAATAATAATATTAATAATTAGCATTTATCTCTCATCTAGGGAAGCCAAGTGGTGAAGTAAATAGAGCTCTTGACTGGGAATCAGGAAGTGCTGAGTTCAAATGGGGTCTCAGATACTTACTAGTTATGTGGCCCTGGCAAGTCATTTAACTCTATTTGCCTCAGTTTCCCCATGTGTAAAATGGGTTGCAAAAGGAAATGACAAACCAGTATCTCTGCCAAGAATACTCTAAATGGGGACACAGCAAATCTGATAGGAATGAATAACAAAAAAGTCATCTCACACCCAAAAACTTTAACACATAATTTATTATCTGAAATTTCCCTTAAGATTGACTTTCTTCCAGGCTTCCCTTTATATATTTAGGGTACTACCAACCTTCCAGACATCCAAGTTGTCAACTTTGGAGTGAACTTTCTCCCTTTTTTTTTTCCATTCTCTTCTCCAAAGACATTTAATCTTACCTGTAGCTCTAAGCAATTTTTTTTTTAACATACAGCATCAAGAAATGCTTGTTGATTTGACCTATTGATTTCACAACATCTTTGATATTTAATTATAAATAACAAATAGTGTAAAGAAAAATAACTTTGAAAGATCCAAAAATTCTAATTATAGTAAGGAGCAGTAAATTCCAGAAGCCCTATGATGCTTTTAGTCTTTTGTTTTTGAAGAGAATTAATACTATCATAAGTGATTGGATTTAAGTAAGATAGAGTTACACAGTCATCACTCTTACTCTTCCAGAGTATTTGAAGTCCTGTAGAAGGACAAAAGTCTGGAAGACTGAAGTGGATAATTTTGAAGTCTTCAATATCCAACCAAGCTCTAAGCTTTTCACAATGCTTGCTTCAGCTCCTTTCTTGAAAAGACTTGGAACAAATTGGTCTCATCCACCCATTGTACCAAGAAAAGTCTTCATATGCTTAAAGTTAGCATCCTCCTGACTCACGGATGGGTTTGAGTCCCGCTGCGTGCCTTCCACCTGGTTTGACTTGTCTGCTGAGATCATTTATCAGGGTGTGGACAATGTCCTGGAGCCACAGGTGAAGGTGGACACCAAAGATGGATGAGAATCCCTGAAAAGTACTGTGCAAGCCCTCACACCAGAGGTGCTAGTTACCCCTGAACACCCCATA
Source organism: Sminthopsis crassicaudata (assembly GCF_048593235.1). Lineage (NCBI taxonomy): Eukaryota > Metazoa > Chordata > Mammalia > Dasyuromorphia > Dasyuridae > Sminthopsis > Sminthopsis crassicaudata. The sequence goes on along the minus strand of NC_133620.1, from coordinate 283,968,183 downwards.
ATCCCAAACTTCACTATTATTCTGCTTTCTAGATCTCTTTTCATTAGAAGGGATGCTCCTTAAGAGAAGGTATTACCTTTCTTTTAACTTATATTTGTAACTCCAGCACTTAGCCCAGTGCCTGTCACATAGTGAAAGATTAATAAATGTTGTTCCCTTCTCATCCTTAAATATAGGTGACTTGAACAGTGATCATAAGAAGAAAGTGTTCCAGCTTTCAAGACATTCTTGTGAATTTGAAAGGCTTTGGAGATCCTGAGTCATTTAGTCAGAGCTGATTGGCAGTAAGAGTTTCTGTATCACAGAGGATGACAAGAGACTGTCAGAAGAGAACCTGGAGAGAATTGTTTGAACAGTGCAGAAATAAAATATAAAATACTTAATTAGCAGTCCTGTAAATGACATCATCTTTGTACACATTTTCATATTTGTTCTCTTATTGTTTTCTTCATTAGATCCCTTCATAGGATTGTAAGCTCCTTGAGGACCTCTGTCTCCCCAGCACTTAACACAGTGCCTGGCAAATAATAGTCACTTAATAAATGCTTGTCAACTCACTAATCATGTCTTGATGTTTTAAGTAACACTATCTCAATAGAGTACAGTCACAGTTATATTATTAAAGTGCTTCTTTTAAGTTTTTCTGTCAACGTGAACTTAAAATTTTCATGTTTAGCATTTCTTTTGTCCCATGCAAAAAAAAAAAAAATACTAGGTATCTTATACTTGATCTATATTGTATATTGAATTCCCCTTTCCCCATTTTGATGGGGCAGACCTGCCTCAGTTTTCTCATCTGTAAACTGGGAATAACAATAACACCTATCTTCCAGGTCACTATGAAGATAAAATGAAATAATATTTGTAAAATGCTTTGCAAGCCTTAAGGTATTATATCAATGATAATTGTTTTAGTTATTATGATTACATTTAATGAATGAAAAAACACTTATTAAATGTTTATGTAGTTTATTGTTGTTCATTTATGTCCAATCTTTGTGACTCTATGTAGGGTTTTCTTGGCAAAAATACTAGAATTATTTGCCAATTACTTCTACAGCTCAATTTACAGATGAAAAAACTGAGGCAAACAGGGTTAAATGACTTGCCCAGGATCACACAGCTGCTAAGTAAGTGTATGACACATTTGAATTCAGGACTTCTTTACTTTTGGCTCTGAGATTTATTCATTGTGCCATCCAGGGCTCTATTTGCCCAAGGATTTGTGCTAACACAAGGCTAAAGAAGCTAATGTAGATGATAGATCAAGGATAGCCTGGGCTCAGTGGCCACCTCCCATTCTTCTCACTCCCCTGGAACTATTTTCTTCCTTGCAAAATGGGTACAAATTCTCCAGTTTTATTTCATATTGGGAGGACAAGCAGAATGATAACTCTGCTTTGAGGAGGCTTTCAGGTCTTTGGGATCAGAGTTAAATATTTACCAAGGCTCATTTACTAATATAATCTGAGAGGTGGCAGTAAAAGATTGATCAGAAGAGGGAAGGAGGAAGGGGACAGGTGAAGACAGAAATATATTCACATGTATATTCATGCATATGCTCACACTGAATTCAAATAATCTCTTACATTCATGCACAAATGTATGAGGAAAATGTAGTCATATTATATATGTATATATATAATATATGTGTGTATATATATATATATATATATATATATATATATATATACATACATTTCTATTTACCTGTCTATGTATAAACATATATATACACACACACACACATATATATATATATATATATATATGTATAAAACAAGCTTTTTGCCAGACAGGCCAAAAAGAGTAGAGCCTTTTTCATTCTAGCTATTCATCCAAAAAAAAGCAAGCCATATGGGACTGGATCTGTTTCATGACTGAGCAGTCCCCACAGAAAGTCATAATCATTGACTCCATCGTGGGTAGGGACACAAGAGAGGGCATAGCTCCTTATTCTGCCTAATGGGCTGTAGCAGAATTCTTCTTCCCCTAAAGCAGGGAGCAGACATGGACTGGTAACTGTGCTCAGAACACAGATGGAAACTCCATTCCCAATCTTATTGGATCCCATGATTTCCCATCCCTGCCTCTGAAACCCTGATCTCTGAACCCTATTTTTAATCCCTTAATCATTCTCCACAAACTTATTCCTATATTCCTATTCTCCAAACTTTACTCCAATTCTAATTTTCATCCCATCTTTACCACCTTCAAAATGAATCCTACTCCTCATGCTGGCAACCTGATTCATTTTAATTTCAAACTTTAAATCTCTAATCTTGTTCTTTAATCCTAACTTTCAGGGTTTATCCAAAAACTGGTGCTTAAATTCTTCCCCCTAAATCTATAGGATCATAAAAATAGAGTTGGAAAGAATCTTACATGTCAGTTAGCTCAACCCCCTCATTTTACAGATGAGAAAATTTAGGTGCAGAGGGATTAATTCTAATTCCTTGACTCTGAATATTAATTCTCTCCCCCATGAAAATCTACATATTTAACCTCCTAAATCGACACAAAAATCAGAAAATCATAGATTTAATGCACCAAGAGATTCAACCACTTCATTTTAAAGATGGGAAAACTTGGGTCACTAGAAGATAAATGACTGTCCAAGGTTCAGTATCAAATCTAGATCTTCTTTCAAATAAACACCTTTTACTCTGTAACACATTGTCTAATTTTGTTATAAATCACCATTTTACATCAGTAAATGTTGCTCTTTTCAATTCTTTTTCAATTCAGTAACAAATACAACAAACATTTATTGAGTTTCGATGGCATGATTCTATGTCTTGGAAGATATTTAAAGTTGAATTTTCTGGGGGCAGCTAGGTAATGCAGTGGATAGAGCACCAGCCCTGAAGTCAGGAGGACCTGAGTTCAAATGTGTCTCAGACAATTAACATTTCCTAGCTGTGTGATCCTGGGCAAATCACTTAATCACAATTGCCTCAGCAAAAATTAAAAAAAAAAAAAAAAAAAAAAGTTTAGTTTTCTGGATGCCCATCAGTTGGAGAACGTTTGAATTAGTTAAGGTATATGAATATTATTGTTCTATAAGAAACAATCAGCAGGATGATTTCAGAGAGACTTGGAGAGACTTATATGAACTGATGCTAAGTGAAGTAAGTAGAACCAGGAAATCATTATACATGGCAACAGTAAGATTATACAATGATCAATTCTGATAGATATGACTCTTTTCAACAATGAGATGATTCAGGCCAGTTCTAATGATCTTGTGATAAAAAGAGCTATCTGCACCTAGACAGAGGACTATGGGAACTAAAGTGTGGATCACAACATAGTATTTTCACTCTTTTTATTGTTTCCTTGCATTTTGTTTTTTTTCTCATTTTTTCCCTTTTTGATCTGATTCTTCTTGTGCAGCATGATAATTGTAAAAACGTACATAGAAGAATTGCATTTGTTTAACACATATTGGATTATTTGCCATCTAGGGTAGAGAAGAGGAGGAAGGGAGGGAAAAATTTGGAACACAAGGTTTTGCAAGGGTATGTGTTGAAAATGATCTGTGCATATGTTTTGAAAATAAAATGTTTAAATAATAAAAAAGATATAGATTACAAAAAAATAAAGTTTAGTTTTCTTGATTCTTCTACTTTTTTGACCAATCTTTTTGTGACTCCTTTGTTGAATAGTCTTCTATATCCTTGATGGTACACATACTCCACACTTCTGTCCTGGATCATCTTTTCTTTGCCCTCTACACTATGTTATCATCAACTTCCATGAGCTTAATCATCTTTCTTGAGTTCCATTACAACATCATTGTTTTTTGGACATTAAACTCACTTTAAAATAGAATTCATGATCTTGATCTCTTTGCCCATACCCATTCAAACAAAAAAGAATGAGTTCTACCAAACTTCTCTACTTCTGTTGAGGGAAATAACAGCCTCCTTGTCATTGGGTTTGAAATCTTAGTGAGAGTTTGATTCCTCCCTCCATTAACCCACCTATCCTTTTAGTTGCCTAGTATTATCTTTTCTACCTCTATAATATCTCTCAAAGTAGTCTCTTTTCCACTCACTTATTTCAAATCCCAATCACCTCTCACTTGGATTATTGTGATATTACCTTCTGGTTGGTCTCCGCAATTAAAATTTCTCCTCTACAAGACAAAGGGCTTTTCCCAGTCTTCTTAGTCTCCTAATTAATCCTAAAGCTCATGAATTGTCCTAACATATCATTTCCCTACTAAATATACTCCAGTGGCTCCCTGTTATCTCTAAGTTCAAATATAAACTCATCTATTAAACATTTCTTCATAACCTATTTCCAATTTACCTATCTTTTCAGTCTTATCATAGTTTCTCCCCTGCACAAATTCTGTATCATTGGACTTCTTACTATTCTTCATATAGCACATTCTCCCTCCAATCTCCATATCTTTGCACCAATTAACCCCTTTCCCTCATGCCTGAAATGTATTCCCTTCTTACTCCTCTTTCTTAGACTCCCTCATTTCCTTCAAGATTCAGCTCAAGTGCCACGTTTAACATGAAGCCTTTCCTGAACCCCAAGTGGCTAGGTTCTTACCCATACAAAGTGCCTTGTATCTGTTTTGTATTTGTCTATATGATCTGTATTCATCCTGTCTTTCCAGTTAGACCATAAACTCCTTTAGGACAGGCACTGTTTCACTTTTGACTTTGCATTTCCTAGATACATGTTCAGCGACTAGAGACAAATTATATTTATATCAGGAAATCACTGAGTCTTGCAGTTCAAACACTGGGAACAACCAGTTTAAGAATTATATATAGGTATGAAATTAATCATCCAAGCTCTAATAATTAGTGACATGACTTTAGGCAAGTCATACAGCCCAATCTATGAAATGCATATGATAATATTACTCAGTTGTATGATTAGATAAAACCAGTCCCTGATTTCATGGACTTTGTTATGTGATAGGAAGTTGAGCCATAAACACAGAAAGCTATAAAACATAATTTTACATTTTAAGTGCTTGATTTTTTTTTTTACACTTAGAACTTTAGAGAGTTACAAAACAAAGAGTTTAATGAAGACTAAAAGATCCTTAAGTTGCCTTTAATTATGTTGCTCTAATCCTAACTTCCTTTACTAGTTTCCTCATTCAGTTTTGTTGTTCTTATTGTTTAGTCATGTATGATTCCTCATGACCCCATTTAGGGTTTCATTGGCAAAGATACTAGAGTGTCTTGCCATTTCTTTCTCCAGTTCATTTTACAGTTGAGGAAACGAGACAAAAAAAGTGAATTGACTTATGCAGGGTCATACAGCTATAAAGTGTCTAAGGATAGATTTGAACTCAAGTCTTCCTGACTCCAAACCTAGCTGCCCAATTTTAATTCTCCTCAAATTCTAAATCCTTAATGTTAATATTATCCCTCTACCCCTACTCTCCCTAGACTTGTCATTATGATTCTATAGACCCTATGCTCTAAACTCCTAATATTAACTCTGACCCTCAGAAATCAGGATTTGGGAAAGACTTGATTCTCCAAATCTTTACCTCTCCTGAAGTCTGTTGTATATGTCCAGTTTCAGGCAGTAGCAGGTGCTATCATATGAGAACAAGTAACTTATGATGGTCATCCTGAGAACTGACTCAATCTTAGAAGTTAATCAGAGTTGGAATAGAGAAATTTATTTTGGTTGGCTGTTTCTCCATCCCTAGGCAGTGAACCATAGTTGGAGCATCTTGTCATAAATAGGTCACCCCTGATGATTTAAGGGAGGACACTAGGACAGAAAGAGCAAGGCTGACCTGGAGGACTTGAAAACTTGTGCTAGAATTGAATGACCATCTTAACCTGCTAGGGCTGGGGGTTGAAGCATTGGAAAGGTTATAGAAATGGGTTAGGGCCAAGAGAAATTCCTTTTGGATACTTCCATTTCTATGCTTATCTCTCCCTTTTCCCTTTCTCTATGGTATAGCTTTTGAGTTCCTTGATAAAAATGCTCAGGTTAATAGCTCAAACTTTCAAGGGTAATTCATATATTATTTTGTATAGACTTTGCACATTATTCACTTTATATCACATACATAGAAATCATTCCTCCCCACTCTTGTTAATGCCTCTGATCCTTTCAATTTTCCTTCAGCCACTGTCTTTAATATTATTAGAGTCCTCCTTCCTTTCCCCCTCTAATGCATTTGTAAAAGGATATTAATTAAATTGTATTCTTCTGTTTAAAGGTTACTTTCCTTAGGCTATAGGTTCTGCACTTTTATGTGCCATGGACTCCTTTGGCAGTTTGGTGATTCCTATGGACATCTCAGAATAATGTCTTTAAATAATTGAAGAAAATGCTAAATTTTAGTTAGAGGCCAGTGAAATATTTAATTTTTTTTCCCATGCAAGTTTATAGAATCCCTGAAATGATCCCAAATTAAGTACCTCTACCTTATAAGTTTCTCTGATAGTGTTCTCATTTCCAAGATATATAAGGAACTGATTCAAATTTATAGGAATAAAAACCATTACCCAATTGGTGAATAGTTAAAAGATGTGAACAAGCAATAATTTTGAGATAAAGAAATCTAACCTCTCAATAGCTATGTTTAAAAAAAATGCTCAATATTACTAAAAATTAGAGAAGTGAAAATCAGAAACTCTGAAGTTCTACCTCATAACCATGAAACTGGCAAAGTTCACCAAAAAAAAAAAAAAAAGAAAGAAATTCTGGAGTAGCTTCAGAAAAGACATTAATATGTTATTGGTGAAGTTGATTGAGCCATTCTAGAAGGCATTTTGCTATTATGATCAAAAGACTATCAAACCATGAATATCCTTTGACCAGTAATATAGTTACTGGGTCTATGCCCCAAAGAGAGCGATGAAACTGGAAGAGTATTCCTATGTACAAAAATATTTACAAAAGCTCTTTTCATAGTGGCAAAGAATTGGAAGCAAAGGCTATCCATCATTTGGAGAATGACTGAGCAAATTGTATGAATATGATTATATTGTGATCTAAGAACTGATGAATGGTTTCAAAGAAACAAGGGAAGACTTGTCTGAACTGATGCAGAGTGAAATGAACAGGAGAACAATTTATAAAATAACAATGGGAAGAAATAACTTTGAAACTTTCAAGAACTCTAATCAACATGATGATAAGCCATAATTTTATAGGACCCATGATAAAGTATGCTAACTCACTTTACTCATCAAAAGAAACTACTTCCCCAACTTGTATTAATGTATCTGTTTTCCCGAAGCTCATTGAACATTTATTATTTTCCTTTTTTGTCAAAAATGAGGGATTCAAGGTACAGATTGAGATTTAGACATTTTGCATATGGCCAATACAGAAACTGGTTTTGTTTGTCTATGCATATTTGTTACAGGGATTTTCTTTTCATTTTCTCTTTTTTCTACTTGGGGTGGAGAGACTAGGTATGGAAAGGTGAGAAAATAAAATTTTGTTCCTGGAAAAAATTAAATTTGAAAAAAAAGACCCTTCCTTTGTTGGCAAAAACAAAACAAAAAAATCCACCTTGAATTAGATTCTGATTATAATGGTTAGCCAATTGGAAAGCTCCTAGAAGCCAAGGCCTAAAATTAGCAGGTCTTTTTTTGTCCCAGAACTCACTTGCCTCTCCCAAATCTTAGCAGAGGAAGGACTTTTTCCATTGGCCTAATTGGAAAGACCTATCTTAGAATCTGTGTCAAGAAGCATATTGGAATCTTTTGGATTTCATGGGAAGATGAGCATGACCAGCAAGGAGATGAGATATTCCATTCTTTATATAAGATACACAGAGCTCTGGACCTGAATTTTTCTCCCTTCTTTCTGCCCTGCTCTTTTGCTTTTCTGGTTAATTCTTAAGGGAGGTAGGAGAGGGGGAGGGAGATAATAGCTGCCTTCTCTTTTCTTCCTCTTGTGGATGGAATATTCTGCAAGAACCAAAGGAAGTGACCAAAGAACCAGACTTCATATCATTCAGTTTTGGAGCTCACCTATTCATTTGCAAGCAAGGACATGAAATTTAGACCTAGAAAAGGAAAGGGATTTTTTTTCATTGTCAAATAGGCAGTTAGAAGCAGAGCTAGGTCTTCTAACTCTCAGATCAAAAAACTACTCTTTAAAAAAGACAAAAACAAAACAAAACAAAACAAAAACCAATATCTCATTCATTCAACAAGCATTTGCTGGGAGGACAGGTAGAACTTTTTCAATTGAAGTTAATAGCATGGCTTTTCACTGCTCAAGAATATTCAGTCTCCCTATTGCTTCTAGGATATTTAACCTATATTCCAGCAAATTAACAGACACACCATTCCTTGAACTTTGCATTCCATCTCCTTAGTAGCTTATTGCCTGTTTCTAGAATGTATTCCCCCTCCTTTCTCCACCTCTCATAATTCTTAGCTTGCTCCAAGGATCAGCTCAGAGGGTTTTTTCTGATTCCTTTTTGGTCCCTCCCTCCTCAAATTATCTTGTATTTAACTATTCCTTTATATGATGTATCTCTCATGAGTCAACAAGGACTGATTGTGGCATCGGAAGATATCTTGAATATAGTAGGAAACATGAGAACAAAAGGAAGTGACAACAAAAGATTGGCTAAAATGAGCATGTTCCATGGAGGATGGGATGGTGATGAAACACCACATATTAAGCAGAAAAAAGGTAACCTTGGATTGGAAGACACTAGTAGCTGTTCTATAATTTATATGTAAAAGAGCTGCCTGAGGTACCAATTGACTTGGTCAATTGACTTAGTATGTGATTAGAGGGAAGATTTGAATACTCCTCTTCTTGATTTGGAAACAGGTTCTGTATCCTTCACAGGGATTTGCAAACTTTTTGGTTTCAGAACCCCTCTACAATCTTAAAAATTACTGAGGATCTCAAAGGGCTCAATCATTAATTGTTTATTTTTATATCTCTATTAATATTTACTTTATTAGAAAATAAAAGTGGCTTTAAAAGTATTTATTAATATAAAATAAAGCTATTACATGTTAACATATTTTGTGAAAAATATTTTCCAATCTTCCCAAATTTAGTGAAAAGAGTGGCATTGTTTTATATATTTTCACAGATCTCCATTCCCGAAGTAACACAAGACAGCTGGGATATCTGCTTCTGCACTTAAAACTGTTGTGATGTTGTTTTGGTTGAAATATATCAAATGAGAGGATATTTGTAAATGGCTTATCACAGGCTTGACACATAATGGCTGCTTAATCTTTTTTTCCTTCCCTTAGTCCCTTATAAGATAGGTAGTGGGGGGGGGGAAGTATTTTAATAGGCAAATGATATCTTAGTATTATTATGAAAAGTTTTGACCCTATAGACCCCACTAAAAATGTCTTGGAAATCTCTACATGACACTGAGAAATGCTGCTCTTTTGCATAGGAAACATAAATATCCTGTTTCTTCTTCCCCGTCTCTCCACCCCAACTCTTGTGAGCTTTTCTTCTCCTTAACTAGATTTCTCTTTAATTTTAGTGTTTTGACCTGGTCTCATAGATTAGAGCTGATTGGAATTTTAGAAATCATCTAATTCAACTTTACTTTTTTGGAAATTGAGGCCCAGAAATGGGATGACATATTTAAAAATTCAAACCTAGAGATCCAACTCTAAATACAGGACTGCTTTCAAAGTGTCATCTTTTGGGAGATCTTCCATCTAATCTCATTAAAAGAAGACCTAATCAGTGCTGGGATAAACCTCACCCAGTTCAAAACACCATCCACCCAGAATGATCATTAAATGATTAACTAGGTTACAAGTGACTAACTCACCTCCCTCTCCATAGATATTTAAGGTGAGTCAATTCCATCTGTTGTCACTCCTATTTAGGCTACTAATTTCAAACATTTCACTGGAGTGTGAATTGAATCATAGATTTAGAACAAGAAAGTTCTCATTTTATAGATGAAGGGACTCAGGCCCAGAGAACGTCCCAATGTAGCAAAGCTGGGTTTTAAACTCTAACCCTCTAACATCCAAAGTTAGCTACTTTTTCCAATACTTTGCCTCTGGGAGAAGACAACCTAAGTCTGGGCATATCTAGGTTGGCTATGAAGGACTTTGTCCTTGAGTTCAGCTTTTAGGTCATATAGGTTGGGCAATGGCTTTCAGGGCAGCAACCGGATACTTAAATAATGTATACTGGCACACTTTTCTTTATTTCTGATTCACCCCAAGGCACTCTGGGAACAGGAGCTGAAGGCAACAGGGCAATTAGGATTCTCTCCCACCTCTCCCACCCCCCTCTCCTGAATATTTGGATTGTCCAGAGCTCTAGGACTAGAATGCCTCTGACTGGAACCTTCAGAACTTCCTTTATGACCTAAGCTTGGGGCATAATTCACTAGGAGATGCCCTAGTTCTCCCAAGTTCTTACAAGCTTGGTGGACTCTCATAAGCCCAACCCGACTTCAACATCTTATAACTTTCACGTAAAACTAACAAATGATTACCTTTTACAACAGAAGTGGAAACAGAAGCTTAATTCTTGATTTTGCTACACTTTCTCCCTGGTTTCAGATCTCTGGCTATAACTTACTCACTCAGTAGGAACAGGTAAGCTAGCGGCTACAAGAATACTAAGTAACTGATGAGGCTGTGTGTTTTTATCTCAGTATTTTCTTTCTAATAATGTTTCCCCACTACAAATCATTAAGATGCTAATGTTCCTATAACCTTATTCCCATTCTACTCATTTTAAAATCCATTCTCTCAAGAATATGGCAATTTTATGTCATTTTTCAGTGTAGATTTAAGGCCAACAGGAGAGTTGGTCCTATCATGGCTTCATTAATCCTATAAACTGTCTATTTATTTCTAGCCTCTAAATTATCGAGAATAATTTTGTATGTCAAGTTAGGGTACACTCTAGCTGTAGCTGTTTTATTATCATTTTCCTCCTTTACAAGGAGGAAATGAAAATTTGACAATTTTCATTCAAACTATGACAAGATATTTATATAGGAATAAAGTGGCAAGGCTGAAATATATTTACGTTAGATAGAGGGAAAGAAAATCCCGAGTATTGTCTTAAAACCGTCTCTGGAGAGGGAAGGAACAAGGACACACATTGCAAACAGAGAAGGCTTGCCCACCAATTGCCCGCCAGATTTTGCCCATCGCTGGGTTTTAATTAAAAGAGACTGCAGGAGAGGGATGTCAGACGTTATCTTCCTCTTGGAGACACGAACGGCTTTTAAAATAAAAAGAAACATCATTCGGCCAAGGGCAGTTATCTCGGAGCGATGAAGCGGTTTTCTAGTTTCAGATTCTCCCGCTCGCCTCCTCCCTCTTCCCCGGAGCCGCTCAGATCTGTAACAACTCCCTCGCACTTAAGTTTCCCACTTCAATTGATTCAGGAAAATAGATGGGCTACTTCCGGAGAGTGGATGGGAGGGAAGACGATCGGAAGTTTTTTAAACGCATCAATTTTTTTTTTTTTTTTAAAAGAAGAAAATTTGGGAGAAAAAGCGTAAGTCGGTAACATGTCGGGGGTGGTGAAGAAACGGGTTAATTTTCAGGTGATACTAAGAATCAAACATCTCAGAGGAGGAGGTGGGGGCAGGATGCTCCTAGGGCACAAATAAGCCAGTGGATCCCAGGTCAAAAAGTGCCTACTCAGAGCCACGCGCTGTATGCTAAGGGAACGAAAAAAGCAAAAAAGGTAGGAAAGGGCGTGGGGTGGGGTTGGGTTCCTGATTCTGGGCGACTCAAGTTCCGGTAGGATGCTCAGGGGAAAGGATAATTGAAGGAGCCTCCAAATAGGGGACCATCCACAACTCAGAAGCTCGAGGGAGGAGGAGGACCGCGGATTGGGGAGGAAGGAAGGGAAAAGGATCAGATCCCATCCAGTCGCTTCCAGGCTGAGACTTTCGGCTCCTCCTCCCGACTCCGGTCGCTGGAGGCGGGGAAAGAGTTTCCCCGGACGCATGCGCAGTCAGCCAACCTCTGCTCTAGGGAATGGTCCTACTCTCACCTTACACAACCGCTCCTACTCCCTCCGTCCCCCTTGCATCTGCCACTCTCTCGGAGGAGACGCGGGGAGATAAGGGTAATTGCTCCAGGTATTTAGGAGCCCTGCCCCCTTTTCTTAGAGAGGAGAGAGCGTGAGCGCGCTTTGTGGAAAATGTTAAAAATGTGGAGAAGCCTCCCGTGCCCGTCCCGCAGCGACAGTTACGAGAAGCTGAGCTTTCCCCCACGGTTTCCTCTCTTCTCCCCTCCCTCCCCGCTCTTCCTCCCCGAGCTAGGGAAGAGTGGCACGCCCGGATCCCAGCTGATCAGCTGCTGGGCCTCGGCGTCGGCTCTTCCCCCGGGCGAGACCATTCTCCACCCGGGAGGAGGGGTGGGGCAGTAAAGTTGGGGGAAGGAGGAGGGGGAAGGAGGAAGCGGCCATTGTCCGGTCAGAGCAGCCTCCGGGGAGGGGCGGGGAGGGGTGTGTGTATTACGGAGTAAGCTGGACCCCGGGGCTCCGCCGCGGCTGCCGCTAGCCCAGAGCGGGGGGACCAGGGGGGCCAGCGCAGCCGCACGGGGACATCTCTCGGGCCAGGAAGCGGCGGTGGGACCTGCCGAGGGCGCCGGGTCTTCCCTCCTCCCCCGTGGGTCCCTCCTTCCATCAACACACCTCCTTTCCTTCTTCTCGGGCTCCCCTCCCCTCACCACGCACCGCCTCTCCCACCCCCGTTTCCGCAGGCCGAGTGGTGCGGCCCGCCTCCAGCTGACCGGCCTGGAATCCCGGCTCCGAGCCCCGGACTCGCGCCTGCCCGCGCGCTCCCCCTCCCCCCGCCTCGAGCCCCCCGACGCCGCCGCCGCCGCTGTCGCCGCCGTCGCCGCCTCAGCCTCCGCCTCGTCCCCCACGGGCCCAGGCCGCCGCCGTCGCCGCCGCTGCCGCCGCCGAGCACCGCTGCCGCCGAGCACCATGGGAGACGCCGGGAGCGAGCGCAGCAAAGCGCCCAGCCTGCCGCCTCGATGCCCCTGCGGCTTCTGGGGGTGAGTGCTGGGGTCGGGGCTGGGACGCTGGGGTAGGCACGGGGCGGGCAGGGGCGAGGGCGGCGAGGGGCGGGGGAGGCGGGCGGCGGCCCGGGCCCGTCTGGGAGGGGGGTGGTGATAGGCCCCTGTCGGGCCTACGGGGGGAGCTGGGGCAGTGTCCGGGGCTGGGCCTAGACCGGGGAGGGGGGGAGAAGGGAGTGTGTCCTGGCCGCCTCCTTCCTCCGCCACCTCTCCCTTCACTTTCCTTCCTCTTCCCTCCCCCACTTTTCTATTCTCTCCCGACTTTTCTGCCCCCTTCCTACACCGTCCCCTTTCACCTTTTTACCCCTCCCCTTCACTTTTTTGGCCTGTGTCCGTGCACCTTTTTGTCCCTTCTCCCTCCGAACCTTTGTGTCTTCCTCCCTCCCACCTTTGTGTCCCCTTTTTGTGCCCTCCTTGTTAGGGGGGGATGCCGCGCATAGTTGCAGCTCTGTTTCAGATGGGGATCGTCTCCCCACCCCCCAGTAAAGAGTTTCTCCCATTCCCCAAGCGTTACCAGTTGGGGTCCGGATTTGTGCGCAGGCTGCAAGAGGCTATTTCTTCTCTTCCCTTCCCTGCCTTCCCCCTCTTCCAGCCCCCCTGAAGCGTGTATAATCATTTCCTAAATTACATTCAGCATCCATTTGCTTTTCTTTATTGAGGGCAGAGCCCTGAACTAGTGCGAAGGCATCCTAGCAAAGTAATAATCTGCCTTTTTTGGTGTTTCCTTAAAAGTTGTTCAGTAGTGTCTTTTTTTTTTTTTTTTTTTTTTTTTAATAGAAAAAGTACAACAAAAATCTTTCTGCTAACACCTTGCCTAATAAGTCTGTCTAGTGGAGGTGAGAACTGCAGGCCCTCTACGTGGTTGTCCTTTTTCTGTATTATAAGTGGAAAAAAAGGAAATCTTTAAACTTGGTGATAGATGATTGCTTTATTACAGCAGTCAGCACTTCCAGGGCTAAAGTTGGAAGTCCCATGAGCTGCTGGTAAGGCCTGAGGTAGCATGGTTAAAACCAGTGGTTTTGGCTGAAGTCTTTCAGACCGATAGAGAACTTCTGTATCAAGTTTGCAACATCGACTCAATGTTTTAAAAAAATTGATGTCACAAGAATTATTCCATAGTAGTTTGTCATAAGGTGTAAGCTTATGCTTCCTGCTCATGACAACTAATACCCAGAATATTTTGGAAATCAATTTCTCAGCAACATGTTTGTCGTCTTGGGATCTTTATTCAAAGCACTGTTGAAACATTTAAAATTGTTGAGGAAATTATTTTTATCATTATCAAAACTCTTCTGAATTAGACCTAGAGAGAATGTTGCTATTTCTATTCTAGTCCTAATGCCAAGTAGAACTTATGTTTTTGATATTCAGTCTGAAAATTTTTGTGATGTTAATTTGTCTAGGAGGAACTGTGCAGTTTCCTAAGTGAAAAGTGCTGACAAATATAACTTCATAAGTTATATTTGGGTCTGCTGACAAAAACCATGAATGATACCTTATTTTTATCCTCTGACCATCACTAATATATAGTTAGAGGCATTTTTCAATGGAGCATTAGAAATAACCTAAGGTGGTGGTAGTTATAGAGAGCTCTTCTGCAAACCCAGAAATCCTGAGTTGTTCTGCTCCTGACTCTGTGACCCCGGTGATCTATACAACTTTCTGTGAATATAAGTTTCAGAGAACATGCCGACCTGGTTTGATAGAATTAACTTATTTTGGATTTCCATATATCATTGAAAGTCACATAGTCCTGATCTCCATTAATGAAAACATAGAATAATGTATTTTCACAGAAGAAAAGGTAGATGTTTTTTATAGGCCCAAAAGAATGTCTTTTGATTAGAAATAATGAACCTAATTATGAACACCTTTTCTTTTCTTTTTCTTTTTTGGGAAGCAATTGGAGTTAAGTGATTTGTGTAGGCTCACACAGCTAGTATCTGATGCTGAATTTAAATTTTGGTTCTCCTGACTCCAGGGTTAGCGTGCTTTTCACTTTGCTACCTAACTGCCCCAACATCTTATTTTTTCTTTTCCTTTTTTCCTTCCTTCCTTTCTTTTCTTTGCAAACAGTATTTTTTCCCCAATTACATGTAAAGGTAGTTTTCAGCATTCATTTTTAAAAGATTTTTGAGTTCTAATTTTTTCTCCCTTTGTCTCCTTCCCTTCCTCTACCTCCCTTCCCCCCAAGAAGGCAAGCAATCTGATACAGGTTATATACATGGGCAGTCACTCAGCAGATTTCTTTTACTTTGTTTTTTTGAGGTGCTCAACTCCAAACAAAAGTTTGATAAGAGTAAGTGAACGGATTGCATTTTATATAGTGAAATTGCAGTTTTATTTTTAACTGTCTTTCCACTTTCAGGAAAGGGGAGATTCTTTGAAACTATTCTATATTTTGGCACTTTGGGGGAGTTGTACTTCTAAAAAAGTAAATCAGTGAAGGACCCAAACTTCAAATTCTGCTTTTGGAGTCAGTAAATATTAAACCCCTATTATGTACCAAGCACTGTGTTAAGCATTGGGGTTCCAAAAAGAGACAAAAGACAGTCCTTACTTTCAGGGGACTTAGTCTACTGTGGGAAATAGACAACTATGTACCAACAAGCTGTATCTGAGATAAAAAGGGAAATGACTGAGGGAAGACACTAACTAGCATTTAGGAAGAGCCATCAGGATTTCTTGTAGGAGGTGGGGATTTTGGTTGGGACTTCAGAAAAGCTGGTTCCTTTTGAGCAGTAATGAGGAATGTTACAAGATCTAAGAAATCATTTGCTGAGGTAACTGTAGGCAATGATGAGCTGAAAGCTAGGTACAGCAATCTCCCATTGCTTGAGTTCTACAAGTTGATAATTTTGTATGGTCTAAGAATGATGTAATAAATATCCAAATAGCCCTTGGCAGAAAAAAAGTTCCCCACTCCTGCTTTAGAGCAACCACTATTGTAATAATGATTCTGTTGTATTCACAATCTGACTTCCATTCCTTAAACTGTTCCACTCTTTGGGAAACTGGTTAGAGCTAAATGTTAGGAAAGGAATTGCTAAGTGGCAAATATTCTTAAAATAAGATGCATTTAAAAATTTAGAAACATTATTCTAAGAAAGAAAGGGTCCATAAAACAAAAGATCACATACATAACCAATTTCTTTTTCAGTCTTCAAGTAAACCAGTCCAACCTAGTTTATACCAAAATTGCCCTCCTACATAGCAAGCATATAAAAAGGTTGGTGTTTTTAGGATGAAATAAATCCACACCATTTCTGTTTCATAATCAGATTTGTAGTGAAGTACAATTTGAATGTTATATCTCACTGAATCATTTGATAATTATCTTGTGCTTAAATAAATGTGCCCAAAATAGATTGGTTGATATTTATCAAATCTGAAATGTTATAAGTGATTTATGTTGAGGTTTTTGTGGCGGGTATGGTATGAAGTCATAAAACCATCATAATACCATCTTAAATAGTTTGGACATTAGATATACTAATGAAATAAACTTCACATAGACTTTTGCTAGGGAAAAAATGGGTAAAGTAAAGATTATAAATGCAAGACAAGAATTAAATGCTGTATTTATAGGCCAATGGAGAAGATGATTGAGTAGGAAATCAGGAAAGGCAGAAATGACATATGGGTAGAGACCTGTGTACTGTAGGTTAAATGATAATATTGGATATTTAGTTTCTCAAAACTGGTTAAATTTTTATCTTTAGAAGATTTTACACAAAACATGTAGGATAAATTTTCTTTAGGCAATTCCAAGAAGTGCTTTACTTTTTGTCCTACTGTAGCTGAAGCATTTGCTTTTACCTAGGCTTTTAAAAGATAATCATCATAAATCATAAACAAGAACAAGTTTACTCATGAATCTAGAGATCTTAAAAGGTGAAGAGGAAAAAAAAGGTTTAAATTGTAAAGTTAGAATTTTTAAAACTTGGAGAATTGATTTTGAAATAAAGAATCAATTCCATTCTTGGAAAAAAAATAGAAATAAGGAAATTTCAAATATTACAATTAGTTTCATCCCATTTCATTTCGAGCAATTAAAAGGTTACTGATTAGTCTTGTTAAGTAGCAGACCTGATGGACATTTATGTTGAGATCAGGCTTTAGAGTTTATATAGAATATTGTCACTTCTCTCTCTCTGACATATATGTTATTTGCTTGGCATGGCTAGACCTCTACCAAAATGATTATTGATGAATGTAGTTTTGTTTAAGTCTCCCAACTTAAACATTTTCCTATACATTGGCAGTTTAACTTCAGCTTTTTAGTTCATTTTAAGCACATGTCACTAATCAGTTAAATGTTCATTCTTGTTATCACTGATTAGCTCTTGATTATGTAAATCACTGAAACATTCTTTTAAAAATAAGATATAGCTTGTTTATGCAGTTATCTATACCTTTGATTATTATATATGCACCTGCAAATAGAGCAGAGACTAAAATTCAGTATCTGTGCATAAAAACTGTCTTCTTTCTCCTTTTCATTTGAGGTATGTATAAATTGTGTAGGACTTTGCACATAATGGGAAGCTAGGTGGCTTGTAGATAAAACGGGAGTCAGAAAGGTTCATCTTCCCCAGTTCAAATCCTTCCTCAAACACTTAATAATTAAGTAACTCTGGGTAGGCCATTTAATCCTGTTTGCCTCACTTTCCTTATCTGTAAAATAAGCTGGAGAAGGAAGTGGCAAACATGTCTAGTATCAATAACAAAACTCCAAATGGGGTTGTACATGAATGAAAAAACAAAATGACTGAACAATTTGCGTGTAATAATACCCTTTGATACATAGTGATATATAATAGAATATGTTTGATACAACAGTAATAAAATAGATGCTTCCTTTATTTATTTATTTTTGAGATTGAAATAGAATTTATTTGTTTATTTTTAATTATAACTTTTTATTGACAGAACATATGCCTGGGTAATTTTTTACAACATTATCACTTGCACTCATTTCTGTTGCGGCTTTTTCCTTCCTTCCCTCCACCCCCTCCCCTAGATGGCAAGCAGTCTTATATATGTTAATTATGTTATAGTATATCTTAGATACAATATATGTGTGCAGAACTGAACAGTTTTCTTGTTGCACAGGGAGAATTGGATTTAGAAGTTAAAAATAACCTGGGAAGAAAAGCAAAAGTGCAAATAGTTTACACTCATTTTCCAGTGTTCCTTTTCTGGGTGTGGCTGATTCTGTCCATCATTGATCAATTGGAACTGAATTAGCTCTTCTCTATGTTGAAGCTATCCACTTCCATCAGAATACATCCTCATACAGTATTGTATTGTTGAAGTGTATAATGATTTCCTAGTTCTGCTCATTTCACTCAGCATCAGTTCATGTACGTCTCTCCAAGCCCCTCCTGCTGGTCATTTCTTACAGAACAATAATATTCCATAACATTCATATACCACAATTTACCCAACCATTCTCCAATTGATGGGCATCCATTTATTTTCCAGTTCTAGCCACTACAAAAAGGGCTGCCACAAACATTTTGGCACATACAGGTCCCTGTCCCTTCTTTAGTATTCCCTTGGGATGTAAGCCCAGTTAGTAATAGCACTGCTGGATCAAAGGGTATGCATAGTTTGATAACATTTTGGGCATAATTCCAGATTGCTCTCCAGAATGGTTGGATTCTTTCACAACTCCACCAAAAATGCATCAGTGTCCCAGTTTTCCCACAGCCCCTCCAACATTCATTGTTATTTGTTCCTGTCATCTTAGCCAATCTGACAGGTGTATAATGATATCTCAGAGTTGTCTTAATTTGCATTTCTCTGATCAATAGTGATTTGGAACACACTTTCATATGAGTGGAAATAGTTTTAATTTCATCATCTGCAAATTGTCTGTTCATATCCTTTGACCACTTATCAATTGAAGCTTCCTTTATGTTTTAAAGACCTTATTCAGCATTATCCTAAGAAGTTCCTACTTTCCTTGTTCCCTAACTTTCTTTGTTTTGACTAAGAGTCTTAGAATAAACTTTTGACTACAAATTTCCTCATAAACCTTTATTGGTATCAGTTTAACATTTGTCTTCCTAAACAATCATGGCTGGAAAAATCTGAGAGAGGAGAAACCGTTGAACAATTTTTTAAAAAAGCAAACAAACCTAGAGATTCCTAGTATAGGCTAATAAATGTGGTATTTTCTTTGAGATTCAGGTTCAGATTCCAAAATAAGCTAGAAATATTTTGATCAGTAGGTTCCATTTACCCCTACTAAGAATAAATTTTTTGTTGACATCAGGATCATAGATCTAGAACAGAAAAGGATATTAGAGATTATAGAGGCCAATTCTTCTCATTTTATAGAGGAGGGAACTGAGGCCTAGAGAGGAGGCCATAAATAGTAAGTGGAAGAACTGGGATTGGAATCTGAACACACTAATTATAGTATAGATCCTATTGTTCATTCCATTATATAGAGTTGACCTGTAACACATACTCTGTCTGGAATTGTAAACATTGTGAGTTAGGATTGTTCATCCTTTGTCTGCCTGTATAGAGAAAACTTTTACTTTCCCAGAAAGGTCCAAGATGTCTTTACAAACTAGGAAGCAAAGTTTTCTCTTATAGTCTTTCAGATTGGTTATTTCACCAATGTGGCTGTTCTCTGCACTAGTGCTGATCTAACTTAACAATACTTTTTTTTTTCTTAATTTTTAAAATTAATTATAATTTTTTTGACAGTACATATGCATGGGTAATTTTTTTTTTTTTTTTTTTTTTTACAACATTATCCCTTGTATTCACTTCTGTTCCGAATTTTCCCCTTCTTCCTTCTACCCCCTCCCCTAGATGACAGGCAATTCCATACATTTAACAATGCTTTAATCCTGTATCAACTATATCCAGTTATAATTCATATTGACTTAAATGTTCAGATTTCTGTCTTGTTTAGCTCTATGGAATTCTAGATTATAAGAAATAATAATTATTGCTGTAAGTTATGTAACATGCTCAAAGTTCATTCTTATTATTCCTGAGAAATTTTTATCTGACCCTTTATACATATGGCAATTTAAAATAGATATACAAATTAAACATTTACTGATAAGTCATATTTTCACAACCCCTATATTCAGTTATAAGACCCCACAGTTTAAGAAACTGTGTTCTAGTCTAAGTATTTAGAGGAAGAATGTAATTGTTAAACTAGTTATCATCCCCTTTATCTTTCATGCAATTATTAGAATTTAGTGTTTAATTTGGGATTTCTTATGTTGGCTTATGATTTATTCATGTTTTTATTAGTTTAGCATTAAACATATGCATTAGGCTTGATATTTCTACAGATGAATTTGTTGTGAGGTTTTGATTATGTTATTTTTGAATACTATACAAACTGATGTTTAGTAGAAATACTTATGAAAAAGGTTTAAGATGGGTATATTACATACACCTCATTGCTACCCTTTTCTGCTTCATCCTGTTTAGAAGGATGATTGAAACCATAGCCATAGTTTTTGATTTGTTTAGATAGCATTTCAGTTTTGGGTGGCCTAGAGATTTAGGTGTTCTGTAGTTTTGTAATAAGTAGACAAATGGAACTTTTGGATAACAAATCCAAGGTAGGCATATGAGGCTAAAAACAAAGATTGGAAGGATTCCTTCTGAGTCAAAGACTATTGCACTTATTCCCAATCCTAGTGACTTCTAGCCTATCCCTCTCCATTTGGTGAAGAGGGGTTCCATATCAGATCCAAGTGAAGTTACTGTTTTAATGATTAGGTCAGAGATTCTATACTATGTTTCAGGGGATTAGTGAACTTAGATGAAGAAAAAAATTATATCTTTATTTTAATATCATTGGTTTCCTTTGTAATCCTATGTGTTTCATATATTTGAAAACTTTTTTTGGCTGAGGCAATTGGGGTTAAGTAACTTGCCCAGGGTCACACAGCTAAGACATGTTAAGTGTCTGAGGCTGGATTTGAACTCAGGTCCTCCTGACTTCAGGCCTAGTGCTCTATCCACTGTGCCACCTAGCTGCCTCTTAAAAACATTATTTTTTTTTTTTTCAGAATTTTTTTAAAAATTATTATAGCTTTTTATTTACAAGATACATGGATGGGTAATTTTTCAGAATTGACAATTGCAAAACCTTTTGTTCCAATTTTTCCCCTCCTTCCCCCCCATCCCTTCCCCCAGATGGCAGGTGGACCAATACATGTTAAATATATTAAAGTATAAGTTAAATACAATATATGTATACATGTCCATACAGTTATTTTGCTTTACAAAAAGAATCAGACTTTGAAATAGTGTACAATTACCTGTGAAGGAAATCAAAAATGCAGGCGGACAAAAGTAGAGAGATTGGGAATTCTATGTAGTGGTTCATAGTCATCTCCCAGAGTTCTTTTGCTGAGTGTAGCTGGTTCAGTTCATTACTACTCTATTGGAACTGATTTGGTTCATCTCATTGTTGAAGAGGGCCATGTCCATCAGAATTGATCATCATATAGTATTGTTGTTGAAGTATATGATGATCTCCTGGTCCTGCTCATTTGACTCAGCATCAGTTCATGTAAGTCTCTCCAGGCCTCTCTGAAATCATCCTGTTGGTCATTTCTTACAGAACAATAATATTCCATAATATTCATATACCACAATTAATTCAGCCATTCTTCAATTGATGGGCATCCACTCAGTTTCCAGTTTCTGGCCACTACAAAGAGGGCTGCCATAAATATTCTTACACATACAGGTCCCTTTCTCTTCTTTAAAATCTCTTTGGGATATAAGCCCAGTAATAATACTGCTGGGCCAAAGGATATGCACAGTTTGATAACTTTTTGAGCATAGTTTCAAACACACACACACACACATGTTTTTCCCTGGTTAAATTTCCACCTAGGGGGAAGAATTCTGGTCCCCTCTTGGGTACCTTTTCATCCCTCACACTCATTCTTCAGTTCTAGAATTATGTTGTTTGGTTGGTTTAGTCACGTCCAATTCTTCATGATCCTATTTGAGATTTTCTTAGCAAAGATATTGAAGGGATCCTGCCATTTCTGTCTCCAACCTAATTTATAGATAAGGAACTAAAACCAAAAGGATTAAGTGACTTGCCCTGGGTCACATAGCGAGCAAGTATCTGATGCCAAATTTGAACTCTAGATGAGCCCTCCTGACTTCAGGTCCAGAACTCTTATCCACTACACCATCTTGCTGGCCATCTGGTACTCTAAACCATTGTCAAATCAACTCTGCCATAATTCCTGGCAGCAATTTCCAAACCAAAATGTCCCTCTTTTTTTTTTTTTTTTAAATTTTATAATTATAACATTTTTTTTTGACAGTACATATACATAGGTATTTTTTTTTTTTTTAAACATTATCCCTTGTACTCCCTTCAGTTCCGAATTTTTCCCCTCCTTCCCTCCACCCCCTCCCCTAGATGGCAGGCATTCCCATACATATTAAATATCTTATAGTATATGCTTGGTACAATATATATGTGCACAACTGAATTTTGTTGTTGTTGTTGCAAAGGAAGAATTGTATTCGGAAGGTAAAAATAATCTGCGAAGAAAAACAAAAAAAAAACAAAAAAAAACCAATGCTCTCAGTTTACACTCATTTCCCAGTGTCCCTTTTCTGGATGTAGCTGGTTCTGTCCATCATTGATCAATTGGAATTGGATTAGCTCTTCTCTATGTTGAAGATATCCACTTCCATCAGAATACATCCTCATACAGTATCATTGAAGTATATAATGATCTCCTAGTTCTGCTCGTTTCACTCAGCATCAGTTGATGTAAGTCTCTCCAAGCCTCTTTGTATTCCTCTTGTTGGTCATTTCTTTTTTTTTTTTTTTTTTTTTTTTTTTAAATTTTTTTTTATTATATATATATATATATATATATATATATATATATATATATTTTATAATATTATCCCTTGTATTCATTTTTCCAAATTACCCCCCCTCCCTTATTCCCTCCCCCCGACGACAGGCAATACCATACATTTTACATGTGTTACAATATAGTCTAAGTACAATATATGTGTGTGAATATCATTTTCTTGTTGCACAATAAACATTAGAATCCGAAGGTACATGCAACCTGGGCAGACAGATATTAGTGCTAACAATTTACATTCCCCTCCCAGTGTTTCTTCTCTGGGTGTATCTACCTCTGTCCATCATTGATCAACTGGAAGTGAGTTGGATCTTCTTTATGTTGAAGATTTCCACTTCCATCAGAATACATCCTCATACAGTATCGTTGTTGAAGTATACAGTGATCTTCTGGTTCTGCTCATTTCACTCAGCATCAGTTGATTTAAGTCTCTCCAACCCTCTCTGTATTCCTCCTGCTGGTCATTTCTTACTGAGCAATAATATTCCATAACTTTCATATACCACAATTTACCCAACCATTCTCCAACTGATGGACATCCATTCATCTTCCAGTTTCTAGCTACAACAAAAAGAGCTGCCACAAACATTTTGGCACATATATGTCTCTTTCCGCTCTTTAGTATTTCTTTGGGATATAATCCCAGTAGTAGCGCTGCTGGGTCAAAGGGTATGCACAGTTTGATAACTTTTTGGGCATAATTCCAGATTGCTCTCCAGAATGGCTGGATTCTTTCACAACTCCACAAGCAATGTATTAGTGTCCCAATTTCCCCACATCCCCTCCTTGTTGGTCATTTCTTACAGAACAAT
This sequence comes from Sminthopsis crassicaudata, assembly GCF_048593235.1. NCBI lineage: Eukaryota > Metazoa > Chordata > Mammalia > Dasyuromorphia > Dasyuridae > Sminthopsis > Sminthopsis crassicaudata. Next base: position 283,944,450 of record NC_133620.1, on the reverse strand, counting down.
AATATTCCATAACATTCATATACCATAATTTACCCAACTATTCTCCAATTGATGGACATCTGTTCATTTTCCAGTTTCTAGCCACTACAAAAAGAGCTGCCACAGGGCCAGCTAGGTGGTGCAGTGGATAGAGCACCAGTCTTGAATTCAGGAGGACCTGAGTTCAAATGTGGTCTCAGAACACTTAACCCCAGCCTCAGAAAAAGGAAAAAAAAAAAAAAAAAGCTGCCACAAACACCAAAATGACCCTCTTTAGCCATCATTTCCTTTAGCTGCTTATTATCCCTATCAGAAAATAAGCTTCTTGTGTGTGAGACCCATCTTATTTTTGATTTGTATCCCCAGCAGGAAACACAAGATTAGGCCCTGTAGTAAATACTTAATAAAAGCTTTTTTATTTAAAAAAAAAAAATCCTTTCCCTATCTTTTAGATTAGTAAAAACAAGCATATATCAACCACCTACATCCAAAACAATTTTATGTAAGCTACAATAGCAAGAGCTCATAATTACATAGGCAGTAAAACATAATACAGACCTGGGCTTGAAGACACTAAGACCTTGCTTCAAATTCCACCTGATATTTACTTGCTAGGCAAATCTAGATAAGTCACAACCTCTCTGGCAGTTTAACATCTGCCTTACAGGCTGATCCGATGAAATGAAGCTTTATACAAACTTTAAGATGATCTATAAATGAACTGCTCTCATTACAAAGTTTTCCTCATAATAATCATGTGAAGTAATGCAAGTATTATAAATTTTTAAAAAAGACTCAATTAGTAAAAGACTTTGTTCGTGGTCAGATTGCAGAAGACCCAGGTATCATTGTTGTTTAGTTGTTTTCAGACATATCTGACTTTGTGTGTCCATTTGTGGTTTTCTTGTCAGATAAACTGTGTTGTGCCATTTCCTTTCCCAGCCCATTTTATAGATGAGAAAATTGAGACAAATAGGGTTACAGGACTTTCCCCAGGATAACACACCTATGTAGTGTCTTTCCCAAGGTAACACAGCTATTAAGAGGTCAGATTTGAACTTACAAAGATGAGTCTGTCTATATAGGGCCTGCAGCTCTAACCACTCAGGCACCTACCTAGCTGCTGAGGACGTATTTAGCTAGGTCTTTGGTTTCAAATCATATATTTTCAGGAATCAAGAAATCCCAAAAGTTTCTTTTTTTCTTTTTTTTTTTTTTGAAATCTTTTTTAATTTTTTAATTTGGTGTAATCAAAATGTTCTATTTTGTGATCAATAATGGTCTCTAGTTCTCCCTTGGACACAAACTCCTTCCTCCTCCACAAGTCTTGAGAGATAAACCATCCCATGTTCCTCCAATTTATTTATGATTTCGTTCTTTATGCCTAAATCTTGGACCCATTTTGATCTAATCTTAGTATGTGGTGTTAAATGTGGGTCCATGCCTAGTTTCTGCCATACTAATTTCCAATTTTCCCAGCAGTTTTTGTCAAATAATGAATTCTTATCCCAAAATTTGGGATCTTTAGGTTTGTCAAACACTAGAAACTAGGGATTCTTATGAAGGAAGAGATGAGACACTGCATTTCCATACTAGATCATTTTTGCAAATACAGAGTGGGAGTTAGAGAACAGCTGGTATGTCATTTTGACTGGCATAGAAAAAAGGATGGGAAGGGAAACTGTATAAAATGAGATAGGAAAGATAAATGAGAACAAGATTATAAAAGACTTTTAAAATGCTAGGATGAGCTCTTATTCCTTTGCTACTTTTGTATTTTATCTTAAGAACAGGAGGGAATAAAAATTTTTGAATTGGGGGAGGGGAGTGATGTCTTTAAGAATGTTGAATTGGCATCTTTGTGGAAGCTGAATTGGGAGGAGGTAGACCATTAGGAAATTACTGCAATAGTTTACATCAAAGGTGATGAGGAACTGAAGTAGATCATAGGATCATATATTTAGATTTTGAAGATGTCTTAAGAATCCTTTTAGTGTTGCTGTAGGTAGGGTCCTTTTAGTCCAACTTCCTCATCTTATAGATTAGGAAATCAGTCCAAGTGAAGTTTTGACTTAACCATTGTGGCCAGATAAAGATCAAGATGACTGGAGATGATGCTGGCTTCAAGGGGAGACTTTGGCCTTTTTAAACTAAGTTCTTCAACAAGTCTGTTTGAGGGAGGCTGAACTCATAGATTAAGGCTAGGTAGCAATTGAGGCAAAGAATCTCTTCCTTCTTGAGGTTACTGAATGGCCTCTTTTACTTAACCCAAATAGATAAATATTTCGGAGAAGGGAAGACTTTCTGGGTTTCTGGCTAAAATAGAAATAATTGTTATTTACATTTACACTCCCCCAGTCAGGGCCCAAACAATAAACCAGTGAACTTATTGGTGGCCAGTTAATGAGAACCAGGGCGATTTTGGTTAGAGTTAGAGTTAGGATTGGAAAGGGAAAAAGAGAGGAGAGGAGAGAACTGTTGCCCAACTGGCCAATTCCAGTTGGGTACGTGTTAGACCAAATTGTTGGAATGCCAGATGTATGCTTGCCCCCCAGAAAAGCTTGTATGAAGGACTCACAGAGGACAAATATTCACAAGATGGTCAGTAAAAGTAATATAAGGACCTCTCAAGGTCTCTCAACTTTAGAATTGATTGTATGACATGAGAAACACTGGCACAGGACCCCCCCCCCCCCCAGTGTGGCATGTCCTCATGAGAGAAGGTGTTGTCTTGTGTCCTGTTAGCAAAGCAGAATTCAAGTAGCTCAAAAGAAACATGAAATGTGCAAAGTTAGAAAGTCACCCCAAATGTTTAAAGTGTTTAATCTGTAACAGCATTTGGAGGTTATATTGGTTTGCCACAGTTGGACAGGCTGTAACTCAACTCTTAAGATAATGATGTCATTTTGGTCCTCTTGCAGAACAAAGACTAATCAATATCCATCCAGTTGGATCCTCAATGGGACAATTCCTACTCACAAAGATTGTTATTTGTCTTTTGTTTGTCTTTCTCGAAAAGAGCTATGACATCAGGAAGGTTATCCTATTTTTACATTGCAGTAATCCTTTGAGAGCAGGGACTATTTTTCTGTCTTTGTGATGCATACAGATTAAACAGATGATAACCTTGGAGGAGAAGACTTTATAGCAACTGGGGAAAGGGAAAATGGTGGGATTTGGGGTATGAATCTCATAGGAGGCCAGACATTCTAAGAGTTGAAGGGAGAGAGAATTCTTCCCTTTAGAGAATGGAATTTTCTTCCATCTAGTCATGGAGGAGAACCAGTATAAAGGTAAGGAGATGAGAGATGAAGTATCATGTGTGATGATCAGTAGGTAGCCTTGTATGATTGGATTGTGCAGTCTCTAGAAGAGTAGAGTATAAGAAACCTGGAAATGGAGGAAGGGACTGTGTTCTAAATAACTTTTTTTTTTTTTTTTTTTAAAGATTTAAAGATTAATTTTTTAGGTTATACATGTGTATTCATTTAAAGAAAATTATTTTTCAAAATACATGCAAAGATTGTTTTCAACATTCACCTTTGCAAAACCTTGTGTTCCAGATTTTTCTTCCTCTCCTTCCCTTACTCCCTTCCCTAACAGCCAGCAATCTAATGTTGATTAAACATGTGTAGTTCTTTTAAACATATTTCCATATTTGTCATACTGTGCAAGAAAAAACAGATCAAAAGGGGGGAAAAACATGAGAAAGGAAAAAAAAACCCAACCAACCAAAATAAGGTGAAAATGCTATGCTTTGATCCCCATTTAATCTCCATAGTTTTCTCTCTGGATGTGGATGGCTTCTTTCCATCTTGAATAATTTGTTTGTTTGTTTTTGGTTTTTTATTCTTTTTTTAAAAGAATATACATTAGTTTTTGAATCATGTTGGAAGAGAACAATAAGAACAAAAGGGAAAAACCAGGGGAGAGTGGAAAAAAACAAAAAAGAAGTGAACATAGCACATGATGATTTGCATTCAAACTCCATAGTTCTTATTCTAGATGCAGATGGTGGTTTTTGAGTAACTTTAACAGGCAACCAAAGTATTAACAAGTGGAGCAGAGTGTGTAGAGAGAGAGAAGGCCCAGGATGGAGTGCAGAACTTTGTTTGGGGATAATGGGGTAGGATGTATTACCATATTTAGTAGATGGCAAGAGATGGTGAAGTGCAATTTTTTTTTTTTTTTTTTAAAAGAAACAAGAAATTAGATTGAGTAGACAGTGGCAGTGAGATAAGAACTCAGAATTATATAATACTTTGAAGGTTACAAAATATTTTGCTCAAAATTCTGGTGCCATGTCAGGTGTGGTGTAAGCCATTATTATCTTCAGTTTACAAATGAGAAAACGTTTCCAAAAATTAAATGATTTACTGGAAGTCATAGCTAATAGGTATGAAATTCTGGATTTGAATTTAAGTCTTTTGATTCCAGATCAGTACTCTTATTATATACCATGCTTAGTTTTCCAGAGCTCTCTAAAGTATAATTTAAATTTAAGATTCTTCTATTCCTGGAAGTTCTTTACTGAAGTTCATTGGTTACCAGGATAGATATAAAATGGCAAATGAAGTGGTTGGAGGGATATAGAAGAAGAATAACAGAATAGTAGGAGTCAGAGGGGAGAAATAATGCAGTATGTTTCTCACTTATTAAAAATAGCTATTTACTTTGGGCTGGTGACTGACTGCCTTTCTTAATCTGAGTATGTCATATGAAGAGAGGAAATTAGTTAATGGGGTATTGTTGATATTTCTGTGAAAAAAGTTTAAATGTTATCAGGTTTCAGTAAGTCTGTTAAGGTATTAGGGGAAATATATCTCTTGGATAACCTCTAGTTTTTACAGGTAAGATTCTTTTAAAAAAATTAATATATATTTAAAACAATCATGACTTGTTTTTAACATTCATTTAAAAATTTTTAAAAGTTCTGAATTCTCCTTCAGTCCCTCCCCTACCCAAAGGTGATATTAATTATACATGTGAAGTTTTGCAAAACAAACATTTTTAAAAACAGTTTTTGCCTGGAATATTTTCCCTCTTCATCTCTGCTTCTTGGCTTCCTTGATTTCTTTCAAACATCTGATAAAATTTCCCTAAGAAAAGCCTTTCCATGTTTCTCTGAAGGGCTTCTATCTTCCCTATGAAATTACCTCTAACTTATCATATATATATATGCCTTGTTTGTATATAATTATTTGCATGTCATCTCCCCCATTAGAACTGTTTTTTTACTTTCTTGGAATCCTCAGCACTTAGCATGGTGCCTTACATATTGTAAATGCTTGTGGCCTGACTATTATATTTTCAAAGATGTATCTCTTAGGTGTGTTTATCCGTTTATCTGTCCTAATTTTTATATTTTCCTCCTTTCTACCTATATCCCATTGGAAAAAAACAAAAACAGAACAAAGCCTTAGGAACAAATACTCAGTCAAGCAAATAAATTACTGAATTGGCCATGGTTCCTCTTTCCCTCCCAGCCTTCCTTTCTTCCTCCTTTTCTCTCTTCCTTTCTCCCTCCTTCCCTCTCTTCTTGCCTTCTTTCCTCCTCACCTTCCCTCCCCCCCTCTCTTTCCCTTCCTCCCTCTCTCCCTTCCTTCCACCCTCTCTCTCTCCCACCTTATTTCTCCCCTTACTTCTTCCCTCCCTTCCTCTCCCCTAAGATACCAGGAGACTCATGATGAAATAGTACCCATGCAATTGCTCAGAGTTCTTCCTCTTTTTTCCTATCTTATACATATTTGTATAATACACCTTTACTTTGTTTATGCTGCACATATTTTTATTTGGGTTTAATATGTCCCCCAGTTAAAATGTAAAGTCCTCAGCAGTAAAGCCTGTTTTCATTGTGTTTATATCCCCACAGTCTAGCAAAGTGCTGGCTCAAGATAGTTGCTATAGGTTGTATTCTCAGATTGGCAAGTGAAGCAACAAAGTAAACTTGATAAATGCTTGTTAATTGACTGAGTTTAGGTAGTAATCGCCCCATATAATGATCTAAATTCTTATATGCCAATTAGACGATAACTTCACTTTTTTTCCCCCTCTTCTGGTGGAAGTCTCTTTGACTAATTTTTAATTAAATGAAATTTTAGTTTTATTTTTTAATTAAGTGAAATTTAGATCATTTTTGGACAACTTGACATTTTGCTAAGAGCAGCCTGAACACAGATTAAAATGTAATGTTTAACAAAATTAATAAAAAATAACAAAAGAATGCAATAGGCAAAATAAATTTATGATTTTCCAGATGACCTCCAGGAATCATCTTCTGTTTAAGTTTGGCTCTGCTGAATTTTATGATTTTTGAAGCTCCTTCCAGTTATAAATATGTGATCCTATGAAATAGAGAATTAGTAAAGTTAGGATATTCAAAAATTTATGGAAAAATATTTTGGTCCTTCACCGTGTTTTTCTCTATTTCAATTACTCTACATGCTTCTAGATTTCATTATTTTAATTTGGGTTCTTAGAGACCAAGGCATAGAAGTTTAATAGTCCACTTTTGATTTACTGAAAGTGGGGCCTATTTTTCTTTGTTGCAGGTGAAGAAGGGTGCTTTGGGGATGGGATTATATTGGGAAATGACTGATTATTAATAAAAAACGAAACTGTTATAGAATCAGATTTTGAGCTGGAAAAGGGATCTGAGAGGACATTCGCTCTAACCTGTCATTTTACAGATTAGGACACTTAAGTCACAGAAATGTTGTTATCCTAGGGATAGTCATTCAGCAAGTATCTGATGATGGCAGTATTTGAAACTTGGTCTTTGTGCCATGTTGCATCAATAAAATTTGAAAATACGTTTTTAGCTTAGGATTCCTTCTTATTTATGAATTTATGTTCCTTATCATTTGCTTTTGCAGTCTAATGGCCCCAATTGGGAACTCAATTTTTTGTTTTAGTCTAACATGCTGAACTTGACTAAATCCATTTTATCTGGCACTTTGAAAAGCACTATAATAGCTTATGTTGAGATTTGCTTTTGAGAAGTTGTACTAATTGACAGCCAAAAAACTGGACAGATTTAGGCCAGGTAAAGTCTGTACATGTCTGTCATATATCAATAGAGTTAAAATCGCCTTTTGCAGAAACTAGGGAGTTTTATTATCATTTTTATCTGAAATAAGTGAAAAAGCATCATTATTAGATCTTGGCACTACATTACTGAAATTGGGAGGCTGTCTGCTTGCTTTCTTTCTGTCAAGTATTTTTTGTCCTATCTCCAAACTACTTTATAATCTAACCTCTTTCTAGCTTTGGTTAAGTTTTGTTTCTTTTGAGTTTTAAGTTAGGAAATCCAAAAAATGGAAATACTTGAGTTGTAATGGCTGAAAACAAGTTAGAGTATCTATAGATTAGTGAGATATTTGTCTTTAGAATGAAATTTTATTTTAAAAAAGGATTTTATTACTGGCAAGTTTTTGGATCACATATAGCAAGAATAGTTATAGAGATGATTGAAAGAGTTCTTGAAGAAAGCCTTCAACTTCTTCCTTTAAGTTAACATTTTGTGTATAATTTCTTTGATCCACTTTTGCTTAAGTAAGGTCCTAAATTTATCATGCTTTCCTGTAGAAGTGGCTTATGCCTTCATTAAAAAACAACAACAACAAAAAATCAGATCTACTTTTTTTTGACTGTGGAATAATTCTAAGACACATAAAATAACTGTTATTCTATACAGATATATACCATAAAATTAATAGTAAATTTCCCTGTAAATTTGAATCAGTTATGAGGAGTCCTGAATCTCAGCAGATGGTCAGAACATATTAGCTTAGTGGAGACTCTTGCCAGAGCAATGATTTTCTAATTGTTTTGCCTTAGTTCTTTTTTTTTTTTTTTCTTATAGTATAGTATACATTAAAAAAAGAAACCTCATTTGACTGTGTTTTTGTCATGCCAAAACCATTATTGTTAAGATGAACTAGATTATTACACAGGAAGGAGAAAGTTCTTTTTTTAAAATTAATTTTATAATTATAATTTGTTTTTGACAGTATATATGCATGGGTAATTTTTTTTTTAAAACATTATCCCTTGTATTCACTTTTCCAAATTTTCCCTTCCCTCCCTCTACTCCCTTCCCTAGATGATAGGCAATCCCATACATGTTAAATGAGAGGTAAACTATCCTATGTTCCTCTATTCTATTTATGATCTCATTCTTTATGTCTAAATCATGGACCCATCTTGATCTTATCTTGTATATGGTGTTAAGTGTGAGTCCATATCTAATTTCTGCCATACTAATTTCTGCCATACTAATTTCCAGTTTACCCAACAGGTTTTTTCAAATAATGAATTCTTATCCCAAAAGTTGGTATCTTTGGGTTTGTCAAACACTAGATTACTATAGTGTACACTATTTTGTCCTGTGAACCTAACCTGTTCCACTGATCAACTAGTCTATTCCTTAGCCAATACCAAATGGTTTTGGTGATTGCTGCTTATAATATAGCTTCAGATCAGGTACAGCTAGGCCACCTTCATCTGATTTTTTTTTTTTTTCATTAATTCCCTTGAAATTCTCAAACTTTTGTTCTTCCATATGAATTTTTATTTTTTCTAAGTCATTAAAATAGTTTCTTGGGAGTCTGATTGGTATAGCACTAAATAAATAGATTAGTTTAGGGAGTATTATCATCTTTATTATATTCGTTTAGCCTATCTGAGAGCACTTCTTTCCAGTTATTTAAATCTGACTTTATTTTTGTGGCAAGTGTTTTGTAATTTTGCTCATATAATTCCTGACTTTTCTTTGTTAGATGGATTCCCAAATATTTTGAACTCTCGACAGTTGTTTTGAATCGAATTTCTCTTTGTATATCTTGCTGTTGCGTTTTGTTGATGTATAAAAATGTTGAGGATTTATGTGGATTTATTTTGTATCCAGCAACTTTGCTAAAGTTGTCTAATAACTTATTAGAATCCCTGGGGTTCTCTAAGTATACCATCATATCATCTGCAAAGAGTGACAGTTTGATTTCCTCATTACCTACTCTTATTCCTTTAATCTCTTTCTCGATTCTTATTGCCGAGGCTAGCATTTCTAATACAATATTGAATAGTAATGGTGATAGTGGGCAACCTTGTTTCACTCCTGATCTTACTGGGAAAGGTTCCAGTTTATCCCCATTACATATGATGCTTATTTGATGGTTTTAAATATATGCTCTTGACTATTTTAAGGAATAGTCCATTTATTCCTATACTCTCAAAAGTGTTTTTAGTAGGAATGGATGTTGTTTTTTATCAAATGCTTTTTCTGCATCTATTGAGATGATCATATGGTTTTTGTTAATTTGATCAATATGGTCAATTATACTAATAGTTTTCCTAATATTAAACTGGCCCTGCATTGGTGGTATAAATCCTACTTGATTATAGTGTATTATCCTGGGGATGATTTTCTGAAGTCTTTTTTCTAATATAAGATTTTAGCATCAATATTCATTAAGGAGATTGGTCTATAGATTTCTTTGTCAGTTTTCAACTCATCTGGTTTGGGTATCAGTACCATGTCTGTGTCATAAAAGGAGTTTGGGTAGGATTCCTTCATCCCCTATTTTTTCAAATAGTTTATATACCATTGGGGCTAAATGTTTGGTAGAATTCACATGTAAATCCATCTGGTCCTGGGGATTTTTTCTTGGGGTGTTGATTAATAGCTTGTTCTATTTCTTTTTCTGAAATGGGACTATTTAAGCAATTTACTTACTCCTCTGTTAATTTAGGAAGCCTATATTTTTGGAGATAATCATTCATTTCAATTAAGTTATCAAATTTATTGGCATAAAGTTGGGCAAAGTAAGTCATTATTGCTCTAATTTCCTCTTCATTGGTGGAAAGATCCCCCTTTTCATTTTAAGACTAACAATTTGATTTTCCTCTTTCCTTTTTCTGATCAGATTTATCAAAGGTTTATCTATTTTATTGGCTTTTTCATAAAACCAACTCTTAGTTTTATTTACTAATTCAATAGTTTTTTTTTTTTTTCAATATTGTTGATTTTTCCTTTTAATTTTAGAATTTCAAGTTTAGTATTTGGTTGGGGGTTTTAAATTGGTCTTTTTCTAGCTTTTTTAAGTTGCAGGTCCAATTCTTTGATGTTCTCTTTCTCTGTTTTATTCAAGTAAGCCTCTAAAGATATAAAATTTCCCCTTATTACTGCTTTAGCTGCATCCCACAAATTTTGGTATGATATCTCATCGTTGTCATCATCTTGGGTGAAATTATTGTTTCTATAATTTACTGTTTCACCCAATCATTCTTTAAGATGAGATTATTTAGTTTCCAATTACTTTTTGGTCTATTTACCCCTAACTTTTTGTAGTTTTTATTGCATTGTGATCTGAGAAGAAAGCATTTACTATTTCTGCCTTCCTGCATTTAATTTTGAGATCTTTATGTCCTAATAGATGGTCAGTTTTTGTATAGGTTCCATGAACTGCTGAGAAGAAAGAATACTCCTTTCTATCACCATTCAGTTTTCTCCAAAGATCTATCATACCTAATTTTTCTAATGTTCTATTTATCTCCTTAATTTCTTTCTTATTTATTTTGTGGTTTGATTTATCTAGTTCTGAAGAGTACAAGGTTGAGATCTCTCACTATTATAGTTTTACTGTCTATTTCTTCTTGCAACTCTTTTAACTTCTCCTTTAGGAAGTTAGATGCTATACCACTTGGTGCATATATGTTTAGTATTGATATGGCTTCATTGTCTGTGCTACCCTTTATTAGCAGGATATAGTTTCCTTCCTTATCTCTTTTAATTAGATCAATTTCCTCTTTTGCTTGATCTGAGATCAGAATGGCTACCCCTGCTTTTTTGACTTCACTTGAAGCATAATAGATTTTGCTCCAGCCTTTTACCTTTACTCTGTAAGTATCTCCCTGCTTTAAATGTGTTTCCTGTAAGCAACATATTGTAGGGTTCTGACTTTTGATCCAGTCTGCTATCTGCGTCCACTTAATGGGGGAGTTCATCCCATTCACATTTACAGTTAAAATGACTAATTCTGTATTTCTTGCCATCATATTATCCCCAGATTATGTTTTTTTTCCCCTACTCATCCCCCCTGAAAACCCATTCCCCAGTTTTAAACTTAGGGCCCCACTTGTGTCATGCAGCCCTCCCTTTTTAGTACCCCCCCTTTTAATTCCCTTTCCCTTTCTTGTACCCTTCCCTTATTCCCTTTTTCCTTTTCCTCTCCCCTCTTTTAATGAGGTGAGAGAGAATTTTTTGAAAAACAAATTTGTCAATTATTAACTCTTTGAGCCTACTCTAATGAGAGTAAGATTCACACAATATTCCTCTCCCTCTCTAAATTCCCTCAGGTATGGTAAATTTTCTTTGCATCTTCCTGGGATGTAGTTTCCCCCTTTTTATCTCTCCTTTTCCCATTTTCTGACAGTTTTCCCTTTCCATTTCTACTTCCCCTTTTTTTTTAAATGTTATATCAGTAAAATCAAATTACACATGTGGACTTTCTGTATATCCACAACAGAAAAATATAGTTCTCAAGAGTTCCTTTTACCTTTTTCTCCTTTTCTTGAGTCTTGTGGTTGGAGATCAAATTTTTTGTTTAGAGCTGGTTTTTTTCTTAGAAACAAATGGAATTCCTCTGTTTCATTAAATGTCCATCTTCTTCCATGGAAGAAAATGCTAAACTTAGCTGGGTAGTTTATTCTTGGCTACATTCCAAGTTCTTTTGCCTTTCGGAATAGCAGATTCCAGGCCCTTTGATCCTTTAACGTGGATGCAGCCAGATCTTGAGTGACCCTTATTGTGGCACCTTGATATTTGAATTGTTTTTTCCTGGCTGCTTGCAATATTTTTTCCTTAGTCTGATAGTTCTGCAGCTTAGCCACAATATTCCATGGAGTTTTTTTTTTTTTTTTTTTTTTTAGGGTCTTTTTCAGAAAGTGTTCGATGAATTCTTTCAATGACTATTTTCCCTTGTGTTTCTATGAGGTTTTTTTTTTTTTTTTTTTTTTTTAGGGTCTTTTTCAGAAAGTGTTCGATGAATTATTTCAATGACTATTTTCCCTTGTGTTTCTATTATCTCTGGACAGTTCTCTTTGATGATTTCCTGTAAAATAGAATCTAAGCTCTTTTTTTCATCATAATTTTCGGAAAGTCCAATGATCCTCAAATTATCTCTCCTAGATCTATTGTCCAGGTCTATAGATTTTCCCAGTAAATATTTCACATTATTCTCTAGCTTTTCATTTTTTTTGATTTTGTTTGATTCTTGGTGTCTCAATGAATCATTCATTTCTATTTGTTCAGTCCTGATTTTTAATGAGTTATTTTCTTCACATTTTTTTAGTTCTTTTTGTATATGTCCAATTGAGCTTTTAAATGAATTATTTTGCTCTGTGGAATTTTTTTTTCCATTTCACTAATTTTTTTTTTTTTTTAGTGAGTTATTTTCTTTTTCTAATTCATAAATCCTATTTTCTTGGGAATTCTTTATCTTTTCCAATTCACAATCCTACTTCCCTGTGATTTTTTTTTTTTTTAACCTTTTCCAATTCACAAATTTTGTTTCCCTGCATTTCCTGTGAATTCTTTATCTTTTCCAATTCAAATTTCAGGACATTATCTCTAGCATAGCTTCTCTTTCTTTTCCCCATTTTTCTTCTCTCTTAACTTTCTTTTTTTTTTTTTTCCCCTGAGGCTGTGGTTAAGTGACTTGCCCAGGGTCACACAGCTAGGAAGTGTTAAGTATCTGAGAACAGATTTGAACTCCTCCTGAATTCAAGGCTGGTGCTCCACCTAGCTGCCCCCTTCTCTTAACTTTTTAATAGTGTCTTCTAGGAGAGAGTTATGTGATGGGGGCCAGGTATCATTCCCCTTAGGGTATTATCTGGAGACTGTCTGCTGTTAGCCTCCTTGGGGTTGAATACCCTCTCTTTCTCTGTATAGAAGATGTCAATCATTCTTTTTAATTTTTTACTCATTTTTAAAAAGCTATGGGGTCTGCCCTTAGGGTAGGAAATTTACCAGCTTCCTAGAAGAACAGGGATAGGATGGATTGCAGCAGTCTTGTGAACAGGCTAAGAGTGAGCTCTGGGAGAGAGTTCCCCCCACCCCCCAAATGACTCAGAGGTGGTTAGTGCAGCGGAGGGAGGGGGGGAGTACCTAGTGAAGAACTCCCAGCTGTGTGGTCTATCGACTGCCCTGAGGCTAGAGATTGAACAGTGAAAGCGTCACAACCCAGGCGCCGCCCCCCCCCCCCCCCAGGGGCTGTGGATATTGGCAGCTGATCTGAAAAAAGCCCTTGTGCTCAAACCAGAAGTGTCTCTGCTGGGAAGCATAGTCACTGCTGTGGAAGTTCCACTGCCTCAGGCTGAGCCTCCCACTGTGTCAATTAGAGGCTGCCCTGGGCTGTGTCCCCTGCTATGCATGTTCTTAACTGCCCCAAGGAAAAGCCTGGACAGCAGAAGGCACAGCCTGCCGAGATTGGTGTTAGGTCACTTCCGGTTTGGGGTAGTTATAGGTTCTGGCCTTTTTTGTTGTTGTTTTTGTTTTTTAAAGTGGCTTTGATTTCTCTGCTAGTCTGCTGTTTTACAAGCAGAGTTAGAGCTATCAGCCTATGCCAGATTTCTCTGTCTCAGTAGCTTTTTTCTAACCCCAGAGGCCTTCCCAGCCCGTTTGGCACAATAAGGTAGCCATTAGACTAATCCTGTTTGCTGCTCCTCTCTGGACCAATCTTTTCTGACGAAATTCCAGATTCTCATCCGCTGGTAAGTTGTGCTTCTAATCTTTGTGGTTTTTACCAGTCCAGTGTTATTTTTGAGGCTGAGTTAAATAGTTGGTATTGAGGGTAAGAGAGAGCTTAAAAGTTTGCATGTATCTTCTCTGCCATCTTCGAAAAAGTTCTGAAATGTGTGATTGGATATGCTTAAAACAGTATTCTAACAGGAACATTAGACACTAAGTACCTACTGTATGACAGACTTATTTTCTATCAGGGGAGGTCATATTCATGCATAAGTATCCAAATGCAAATTTTTGGAGTAGTAGTATATTATCATTTTAAGTTGATCTGGAAAGATTTCTTGTGAGAAGGTATTATACTTAAGCCAAGTTTTGAAAGAAATGAGATATGATGGGAGGCAGGGATATGGAGGGTCAAAGAGTTGATGAAGATAAGGCAAGGGAATTTTGGAAGATAGCTTGTAAATGTCTTAAAATGCAAAACAAAGTGTATATATTTGATCATAGAGGCATTGGGAGGCTGTATACTTTATTAGAAGACTATTGCAGTGGTTTAGGTGAGAGATGATGAGGGAAGGAAGTAGGTTGGTGGTCCTGTGAGTGGAGAAAGAGAATTGCATATGAAAGCAGTATGGAATATAGAATAATTGATAGGACCTGACAAATTGTTTGAATATGTGGGTCAAGAGAGTGAGGAGGTGAGGATGACTCTTAAGATTACTACCCTAGACAGATTGAATTTGAGATGTCCCACAGACTTATAAACTTTGAAATATATAATTAATTGGTAATATGGGAGTAAGGTTCAGGAGAGAGGCCAAGCCAAGGTATTTAGATTGGGTATTCATTTGTGTAGAGATGATCAGTAAGTGGAGCTAATGAGAACACCAAGAGAGCTAGGAAAGAGAACATAAAAGAGAGGGCCCAAAAGTTGTATTGTGTATCTAGAATTAGGGCTGCAGATGAATGATAATCTAGCAAAAGAGACTGATTTTTCAAACACTTTAGAATCCAGAGAGGAAAAGTAGTTAGAAGGAAGGGGAAGCTAAGCATCTAGAGAATGTTTTAATGTTTCAGAGAGGTTTAAAACACTGAGAAAAGACTACTATCAGATTTAGCAATTAAGAGATGACTGGTAATTTTGGAGGGAAAAGTTTCAATTGAGTGAGATTAGAAACCAGATTGTGGAGAAAATGATAGGAGAAGAAGTGGTGGAAGGTGTGAGCCAGTAAGCATTTATTGTATGCTTGTTTATGTAGCACCTACTATGTGCCTGGCTCTGGTAAATACTCGGTATGCAAAAAAAGGCAAAAAACAGTTCCTGACTTTGAGAAGCCTGTTTTCGATGTTTGTCTATGAGAGAGAGGAGAGATAAGATTAGTTTGATGTGATAGTGGGATCAAATAAGAAGTTTTTAAGGATGGAAGAGACTTGGTTGTATTTATTTGCAGGCAATCAGAAGGGGAAACTAGTAGATTAGGAAGAGTATTAGAGAAATGGGGATTAGTGATTGTAGGACAGGAGAGGCAAAATGAGATAG
Organism: Sminthopsis crassicaudata; assembly: GCF_048593235.1. Classification (NCBI taxonomy): domain Eukaryota; kingdom Metazoa; phylum Chordata; class Mammalia; order Dasyuromorphia; family Dasyuridae; genus Sminthopsis; species Sminthopsis crassicaudata. The sequence goes on along the minus strand of NC_133620.1, from coordinate 283,929,187 downwards.
AATTCAAGATTATAAATTGAAAAGTTTGGTTCTATTGAACAAAAAGGTCGTCTTTGAATCTGGAATAAAGAAGGAGAAAAAAGAGAAGGATGTAAAAAATAACTAAGGATATACAGTGATTATGAATGAGACTTAGTGAATCTTGCTTCTGATGGGGGAAAAGAAGGGGGGGGACCCCGTTTCTAGGTGCAAAGATCCCATGAGGCGCAGTGTCCCTGTAAATGAATTTACAGGCCTGAAAACCTAGATTGACAAATAAAAGGTTTATTATAGAAATTTGGAAGTAAAGTTCAGTTAAAAAGACGCCAGGGCCAGAGGTGGCCCTTACATGGCCGGAAGGATACCATATGTTGTGGGGAAAGGGCTCCTGCAAAGAGAGAGCTACAGCTCAGCTCTTTTATACCTAGAAGGGGATTGTGGGCGGTACCAAGTTCTTGGCAGGCTTTTCAGATAGCTCAGATCCAGTGGGGGGCTGGGGGAAGCTGAATAGATAGTGGGGGCTGGGCCTGGATATTAGCCATGGGGTTTGGGAAATCAGAAAGGAATCTTAAAGGGACCTCAACCCCCATCACTTCATCCTAAACTAATGTATCTCTTACACCTCATATTTATTCCTGTTTACTCATCTGTTGTTTTGTCTGCTTTAGGGCCCTTTTGAATCTCATTGTGTTCTTAGTTTATAAAGTCTTCTCTGTAGTATATTCTACTCCTTGCCTTTACTCTTTAGTTTTTTTGTTTGTTTTGTTTTTTTCTGATCTCTCAGTTCTGCCTCATTGATAGTACTCTTTTTTGCCTAGGAAAGGTAAAATTAGTTATAATTGCATTTCAAAATCAAGCCATAAAATTATCACATTAGCACTAATGAATAGAACACTGTATGCAAAAACTACGAGAAATCACAAAAGATTATAGAAGATGGGTCCAATTATCATAAGATGTTGAGCAGATAGGAGTAAAGACCACTACAGTTGGAGAATCAGGAAATACTATATCTTGAAAGAGGAGAATACTTTTTTTTTTCCATGAGGAGGAAGTGTGTTCTAGGTATTTAGGGAATAGCCAAAGAAAAGTTCAGGGATGAGAGACAGAAACCTTGTATGGGTTAACAGAAGATTAGTTTGAAGAGGTTAGGGGTACGGGGAATAAAGTGCCCTGGAAAAAAGATTTGGAAGTAGGGGTGTGAATAGCACAGAAGTTGGATAGAATAGTAATTGCTTCTCTTTTTTTAGTTAAACCTTTTTATTTTCACAATGTATACATGGATAATTTTCAACATTTATTCTTACAAAACCTTGTGTTCCAATTTTTTTCCCCTCCCTTTCCCTCACCTCCTCTCCTAGGTGTCAAATGATCCAATATATGTTAAACACGTGCAATTCTTCTATAAATATTTAGGATAGTAATTACAAGACAATTCTTGTTAGTTACCTGGGAGCACTAGGCAATTTTAGAAATTGAAATCACAGGTGACATGAACTTGTTAACCACAGTCTAATAGGGGTAGGCACCTCTTCTCATTAATCACATTGAGTTTCCAAAAGTTTCTTCATGACTTCATTATGTAAACCCTGCTAAGGGGAAATGACTTCTATAAAGTCCTACAGCTTTTAAGTTGCAGAACTAGAATTTAAATCCAGTTCTTCTAAATAAAGTCCTGTGAGTTTTGGACAGGTTTCTTAAAAAAAAAAAAAAAAAAAAAATTAAGCATCAATCATTAGGGAAAAAAAAGTCTTCACTACTTAATATTAGGCATATACCATTCTGTACATTGAAGGGTTTAAATTATAATAAATTTGCCAGTTAGGACATTGAACTTTAGCAGTGGTTTTAGTATTGCCATACAGGAATGCTTTTGAGAATGTGAGGTTAAATTCTTAAGTTTGCTTATTTAAATACTTCTAGTGTCATTTAATTACGAATTTAAAATAAAACAATATTTACTGGGGATATGGGATAAGAAAGATACCATACATTTATAGGATATTTTTCCCTTTCAGTGTTAGGAACATTACTTTATTTGAAATAATTTGGTAATTGTTAGAGGTTTCTCCTTAGCAGTAATTAATTTGTGCATGGTGATAACTTAAATGAATTTCTTCCCCTTCCACCAAAATACAGAAATATGTAGTTGATTTGTTGATTGACTTGACATGGTAATCAGTGATTTCTTACAAGGGGACTAGCTGATATAGGCACAAAGATCACATTTGCTTATCTCCCTTTCTCCTGCCCTCCTAGCCAACCATTAATAAATAGGAGAAAGTACTGAGGGAAAATATATTTTTTTTTATGCCTCTTTCCAGTCCTGTAGTTAATTTATGCTATTTTATTACATGATACCCTATTCACACACATACATTTTAGACTACATAATAGCATTGAAATTTTCTTAATATCTTTTGATAGTTGCTATTTTGATTTTTAATATGTATATCTTAGAAAAAATGAATTACTACTTAAAGGCGAATTGCAGCAGTAACTAGTACCATTTTTCTGTCTTTTTGAATTCTGAGACTTAAAAATCATCAATTCTGCTTCTATGAATTATATCAGATTTTTCTCCTACCAGAATGAAAAAGAAATGCCAATTGAAACTCAGGTTTTACTGGTACTTTATTTTTAACCCAGTTATTGTATTCTGTGCTTCTTTTCTTCCAAAACATTTTATCAGTATATAGAATAGTAGGATATAGAATGGCGCATAGTATAGTGTTTCCCATTGTTTTCAGTGTCAAGAACTTCTTTCAGCAACAACAAAAATCCAGAGTATAATTTAATATACTACTCACAATATTCTTTTAGCTTTATTCATTAAGTCCTTACACTAACTACAGTGATAACTTTTGCCTCCAAAAGCTCAAAAGATTTTACTTTATAATTTTACATTATATAATAGTTATGTCTTAGTGAAGATGGAACCCCAAAATTCTGAAAATCCTTAAAGGAGAAAATCTCCTTCAATTCTGCCTCTATTGAGGGGACTCTACCCCAAAGCACAAACAGTTTCATCTTTGTTATCTGGGTGAGGATGGCTCAGTCCCGAAACCTATTGAATTCAATTCAAATTCTAGCCCTAGCTGAAACCCAGCCAACTTGGGACTCCACTCATGAGCTCCCTTTGTAACCAAAACCCCCTATTATAAAAGAACCAAACTAAAACCCTCTCTTTGCAGAGGATTCAAACATGCCAGCCCTATGCTTGGTACGTCAAGGGCCTCTGCCCACTGGAATACTGTTTCCAGTGCCATCTTCTCTTTACCCTCACCTATTTCCTTAACCAGACTTTAACCTTACTTCCACTCCCCATAATAAACCTTATCAATCTGGGTTTTCGGGTCTGTAAATTCCTTTATAGAGAACCTATGCTTGCACTGAATCACAAGGGGTTGCAGGGAAGACAAACCCCTCCATTTGACTCCCTAAACCCCGAACCTGCTACTAGACCTCTTTTAACACCCTGACCACCAGAAACCCTAATTTCATTTGGGTACCCCAAATCTAAATCTCATCATTAGTAAATGTCTTAGGCCAGATTTGAGTTGAAGAGGATGAGGGGCTCATGATCTAATGGGGGAAAGGCAATACTTAAAATGAAGCTTAAAAAGTGATAGGGGAAGGGAACCTAGCTTCATATAGGAATTATGAAATCCTACAGTTTGGAGGAGATGCATGCTCTGCCAATCTGATCAGTGAGGAAGGGCTCCTGCCTAGGGCTTTCTGAATAGGTGTGAGTTTTATAGGTGATATAATTTTATGTGAAGATGAATTCTTGAAGACAATCAGGAAGTTAAGGAGAGCAGCTTAGGTGGAAAATGATGAAGCGACTGTCCTGGGTGCCCTTCTTTAATAGATATTCTGGAAGAATATTTCTGGTATTCATCTTTCATCTTCTCCAATCAAAATAACTGACTAGTGTTGCCAAACAGTTCATTTGAAAATTTGCCAGAAAGAAGTAAAAATATAAGCAGAAAAGTTTATGTTGGAAAACAGCCTTCATATTAAGAGTTAGCATAAGGTTTGTTTCTGAAGAACATTTGTGATGGTCTCTGATGTTTTCAAGGTGGCTTTCAGTAATGGTTTTTAAATACTTGATGTTTGTGTTGTAGTAACACAAATGTTCCTAACATTTTAATAATGTGATTACATAGCTAATTAAATATAGTTATAGAGAAACTAGAGGCATGAGGGGAACTATTCTAGTGCATTGTACAGAAGCTTTAATATTAAACCCCCTTGTGCTAGTAAGGAAGCAGTTTGATGACAGGTAGATGAACTTCAAGAAAACATGTTGAATCAGAAGCAGCCAGAATTTGATGTAATTGCTGTATGAACATCAAAATTGTTGTACACCTGATCATAATGGTTTTGAATCACTTTACAGAAATAAACCTAGAATATAGCTTCAAACATGTACCTGCTTGTTGCCACAAAGGAAAAATATACTTGCACCATAATTGGGCAATTTTTTCTACTTTAGATGCCATTAAGGAATTTTTAGCATGAACCTCTTGACTGGAAGCCCCAAGGATTTGGTGAACCATTAAATGGAAATTTTGAAACATTGGAATAATGGATAAAAGGCTGGCCTTTCAGTTGGAAAGCCTGAGCTTGAGGCCAGTGATGTCAAACTTAATTAGAAACCAATCCTTGTGGGACACATTGATTTAAAAATCCACAGTTTAACCTTATAATATGTTGTATTTTTTATTTATTTTATTTAAAACATTTCCCAATTTGATTTTAATCTGAATTAGGCCACATATGGGAATGGTGCAGACACAAGTTTGATACCTTTGCCCTAGGCAACTAAATTATTAGGAGAATTCCCTCATTTGGGAGTTTTAAGAGATCTTGCCACTCTCCTTATTGATCAATAGAAAAATGGATGTATTTGAGTGTTTTGCATTTCACTTTTCCTCCTTTTACTTCATCATCTTCACATCTGTTGAAGATGCCAGTAGAAAGCCATATAGATATCCATGGTTACTCATTTGAGCTAGCTGTGACAGGTAAAATAACCAAATCAAATATTAAGCTCCCACTGTGTGCACAGTATACATAAGAAGGGTATTAAGATTCAGAAATATTAAAATTTAGCATTTGCCCTGAATTATGGGATACAGACAATCACAAACTACTAGAAAGGTATTTATTTCTAAATACAGAGCAGTGTTTCTGTGACTTTCTTTCACAACCCAACACGTACTCCATCTTGTAAAAAAAAAAAAGACAGTTAAGCAAACAGACACAGAAGCATAACTGCTTACATAGAACATTGTTTCTAAGAGGAAATATGCTAGTGTGTGGAACACTATCCATTTTATAAGTTCAGGTTATTTTGTTTAAAAATTTTACTTCAGTTAATGATCTAGCAAATGTATTTTACATATTTGCAAGGTGAGATTTATTAGCAGTGTGTAATTGCTACAGGAGTAAGAATCACATAGTAAATAATGGTAGTAAGCACCTGAATAACAGAAGATTTGTATAGTCATTGCCTGGGATGGTTTGTTGACTTGTAAATAGTTTTAGTAACTCATTGTGAAACTATAGAACAAAGTATTCAGGGATTGATTAACATCTTTGTAATCTTGACTATTGAATGTCTACATCTGTAAATCTGGTGTTTGTTAGACCTATGTTTGGGAGGAGGAAAATGTGTTTTGGGAGTAGTTTTGATTAGGAAAAGGTTCTTTATATTATTTGCTTAAATTAAATAAACATTTGTCTAAAACTGACAAAAAGAGGTAAATCTGATTAAGGGGACAAAATGACCTTGATTTAAGAAATTCTTTTATAAAAAGTTTTAGTGTTTGAAATAGGATAAAACTATATGTAGAAAGGGAAAGCATTTGTATATAGGTTGGAAATGGCATTTTGGGCATGATTTTGTAATCAAAATTCTGCTTTTTTATTTGAAATGGAATAAGGTTAGTTTATATATTTCTTTTGAGTATGACAATGTAGTTTGTAATTGCAGAGTTGCTTTACCTTTTGAAGAGCTATTTTAGTACAAATTTTATTAGATAATAATCTTGATAAGCTTATGTGGACATTATATGCATATAATTATACATGTATATGCACATTTGACCCCTATATTAGGCTAGTTGATCTGCAAAACAAGTAATAGATGAGAAGTGCATGAAACAAGGCTTTTGTTTTTGTCTAAATGTTCCTTGGAAATTAAAAAAAAATATTTTTTAAATTTTTTAAAAATTAGAAAAAATTCAGTTTTAACCATCATACAAGGATTGGTATGTGTGGCGGCTAGAGTAGTGAATACACAATGCTTAATTTGTTATCAGGAAGATCTAGGTTCAAATGCTGCTTCCCTCACTTAGCTGTGTGACCCTGCACCAGCAACTTGACCTTTCTGTCTTCATTTTCTCTTTTTTAAAATGGGAGATGTTGCTGGCTTAAAACTTATTTCTCAGGGTTATAATGGAGATCAAATGATAAAACATAGATATAAAACACCTAAATGTTATCATTATCAGGAGTATTCTTAAAGATTAATGAAATTATGGATATCCTAAGACTGGTATATGGTGCTTAGTGGTTTATTTTCCAATGACCTTTGCATTTTCTAAGGTACATTTAAGAAAAGAAATTCTTCCTTTTACTTCAGTCATTGCAAATGTCAACAAGAGATACTCTGTGGTTACTGACTTTCAGCAGTAGTAAGGTCAGATAAGGAAATTTCCAAACCTTTTAGGAACTGATGTATAAAGGGCACTGTATTATCATTTAACATCTGGACTGCCTCACCAGAGACCTAAGATGTTCACAGAATAGACAGCTCTATTCATGAAGAAGACTGTTTATTTTAGTTTAACTGTATAATGTTTTTGTGAGGCAAAAAGAGATGAAGCAAAGTCAAATGTTCACCTTTAAGGAGTATAAAAGGAAGCAGGAAAAAAGAGAGATATGGCTGGCCCATGACCAGCCTGGGAAGAGGAGAGGGGAAGGGATTGTTTGAAAAACAAAACAAAACAAAAACAAAAAAAAACCACAAAACTCTCATCTCTTGACACTTCTATTATCAAATTGGACTTTTCTGTATGCTTTGGATAAAAGTACATAGGGTATGTAAAACAAATCCTTCCCTTGTCTTGGGGGGCTGTCACTACGATGTAGGTTGGGGGATATTGAAACAGCATTCATACTTCTGGCATGTAGAACATGTTTGAATCATTGGAAAAGCCTAAGTGGCTATGTTTTCTCCATTACAGAGTTTTTGGTTTTGTTGTGGTCCTATTTTAATAGCTGGGCAATTAAACCTTTGATAGTTAATGAATAGAAATGCACGTCCACATTCAGTCTAGAATTATTTGTATTTCTCTTATTTTTAGACAATCAGCTATTTTATAATAGAATATAATGCAGTTATGTCAAATAAAACTATACTACTTTTTTTCCCCTCAGATATAGAATTGTCAAATGAAGTACTTGTTGGCAGAAAGAATTCCTCTTTTTTTTCCCCTTGTTCAGAAGGGGAAAAAAGACCCCTTAAAATTTTTTTTTTTAACCGGATTACATCGTTTTAAATTCTAGGGCTTTAAAAGTATTACTATTTTCTACCTGAAGGGAAATCCTTCATACATAAATAAAAGGCACCATCACATTATGTTACTAGACAGCATGTCTTCAAGTAACATACTCTTGAAACAAGGCAGAAAACTAATTAAGGAAGATAACATTTCTTCCAGGAGGTAAATGTTGATATAGCATAAAAATATAGAGATTGTAAAAATGGGTGAAAAATATCTTTTTTCTTTTAGTAATAAAAACCTCCCTTTAAGAAATGAGCTTAGAGTCATCCACAAATAAGCAGCAACTTTTAGCACACCTAAGTTTAGGTGTGTATATACTTTTGTGCAGGGTGTGGGGGAGTCAGAAAAATAGAGACAGTAATATCTGACTCTTCATGATGCTATTTGGAAATTTCTTGGCAAAGACACTGGAAGGGTTCGCTGTTTTCTTCTCCAGTTCATTTTGCACATGATGAAACTGAGACCAACAGGATTAAGTTACTTGCCCAGGGTCATACAGCTAATAAGTATAGGAGGCTAGAGTTGAACCCAGAAAGATGAGTCTGGCATGGCACTTTGGACATTGTGTCACTTAGCCTTACCACTTAAAATTCTAGAGAGCTGTACAGAACTTTTGATAGTCTGTGAGTTGCTATGCCTCTTACATAGTCTGTAAGAGGTGGGACTTGAACTCAAGTCTTCCTAATTGCAAGACAGGCTCTTTAGTGTTTCATGCTTCCTTTCTTTTCTACTCTTTTTTTCTCTGTTTTCTCTCATTCTATCTTTTACATTCCCTTCTTTTTCCTCCTCTCCTCTCAAGCCAGCTGTAAAAGATTGTACAAAATGACGTCTCTCGTGCCATGTAAACTCTTATTTATATAGTTACATTTTTAAGTTTTTGCAAACTAGGGTTTATAAACCATTTTACAATTTTATCTCATTTTATCCTCATAACAAGCCTGGGAGGCAAGTGCTATTGTTTTCCTCATTTTACTGGTGAATGAATGAAGACATGCAGAGGTCAAGTGATTTAGCCAGGGTTTCACAGCTAGTGTCTAAAGCTGATTTTTAAACTCAGGTCTTCCTGATTTCAAGACCAGGGTTTTTTATCCACTGAAACAATCTGTCTGATTCTTAATATATATTGGCAAACTAGTAGCACCTTTTAAGACTCTGTTCCTTTACTCCTCCCCTCTTCCTCTCCCGTTTTTTTTTTTTTTTTTTTTTTGGACTTCTGTTTTGAAAATCTTTTAATGTAAATAGAACATTCTTCCTTTAAAAGGAATGCAAATATTGTTAATTTTTAATCTCTCTTTGTTAGGCATTTTCAATTGCTGACTAATGGGTTTTGAGTTTATATTTTAAATCAATTTTATATCTTAAAAGTTTGTTTATGTAAACATAGATGTGTGTAAATCTTTGGAATGTTTTGTGCAAATATTTAAGAATTTCTTTAGATTTTGTAGCCATTTGAGTTTCTAAATAGTAGGGAATCTCACCAGTGGGATATAATTAAAGGAAAAGATAATATCATCTTATTATTTACAAACCTGAATATTATATATTCTACTTTTTAAGTTTTTATCCAATTTTGTAAGATTTTATGTTCCATTTTTTTTTTCTCCTTTCCTCTCTTACTCTTCTCTTACCTCTCCCCTCCCCAAGACAGCAATCGGATACAAGTTAAATGTGTTCTTCAACATCTTGCTGTGTAATGTTTTCCTGGTTCTACTCATTTCACTTAGCCTCAGTTCATGTTTTTCCAGGCTTTCCTGAAACTGGCTTGCTCATTGTTATAGAACAATAATATTCCATTACATCCATGTGACATAACTTATTCAGACAACCCCAATTGATAAGACATCCATTCAATTTTCAATTCTTTGCCACCACAACAAAGAGCTATTCAACAGTGATTCTTCTTGCTAAAAAAATAAAAACAACCCTCCCCCTCTAACATATAAAACAACATACAAAAGCCAACCCCTTTAGCTTCCCCTTTAGTATCTCTATAACCTCTTAAAATCTCCATCTTGCTCAGCTTATGTGCTACTTCCTATAAAAGAAACTTTTTTCTGTGTCTAATTGAGAACAGATTCTTCTTTCAAATTATTTTGTAATTTATCTCTTGTTTATATTTCTTTTTTGAATTCCCATATATCATTAAATTCCCAAACATAATCATTTCCATATTGACATAGTGCCATATCATATAGTAGATACTCAAAGTGTTTATTGAATTGGTGATTGTTATTATCCTGCATATAACTATAGAAAGTTTATCATAGCTATGTTATATTGCAGAATATGTTTCCCTGACAGTAGAGATTGCTTTCTTCTATCTACAACGCCCAAAACAGTATCTTATACATAGTAGATCCTTAATAAATGTTTGTGGAATGGATTTTTTCCCTCTTTCCATTTGAGACCAAATGTAGATATTGACAAGATGGATATTTTTATAATTATAATTAATTATAATTAATACTGCCAGAGCAGCGTTAAAAGTTCACTTTGATATTGGAATGACTTTTATTTTCCAGTGAAAAGTTTGTTGATTTTTACCATGTGTGTCATCTTGGAAATTGCCATGAGTTTGGCATGTTCCATACTTAGTTTTTCTCTAGAGTTAGGGATAAAAATTTGCAATTCATTACTTTAAAAAATTTTTTTTTATAACTTTCAATACAATTGGTTTCCTTTAGTAATCTCATCTATTTTATTTTATGTGTTTAAAAACATTACTGTGGAGAAAAGTCCATAAGCTTTCTTAGGTCATCAAGAAGAAGGAGTTTATGACTCAAAGAATTTCTGATCTGGAGTTTTTTTGTTTTGTTTTGTTTTGTTTTGCTGAGGGGGTAAGTGACTTGCCCAGGGTCACGCAGCTGGGAGGTATTAAGTGTCAGAGATCATATTTGAACTCAGGTCCTCCTGACTTCTGGGCTGGTGCTCTATCCACTGCGCCACCTAGCTGCCCCAAAAGTGAAGGTCTGCATGAAAGGTTGTACCAGAATGAGAGAGGAGAACAATCCAGTGTAGGCTGTCAACATATCCCCTACCCAGCAAACCAGGAGCAGGCCTTGGAAGTGATTATAAATTAGCAGCAGCTGCTTTTAAGACTTTCAGGTCACAGATGGTAAGGTGGTCAAACACAATTGGTCAGAAGGTGATTATAGAGAGTCTTTGCTAGCCCTGAGGCAGGACATTGTTGCTTTCTTCAGAATACTTGGATTTAGGTCACAGTTCCAAGGAAAGAAGGAGCACTAGTATACAGCTTACAGTTGCAGTCGAGTTGGAACTCACCTTCTAGGGTAGAAAAAAGTGCTTGTTGTCACTCATAGACCAGAGCATAGGCCAGGAGAAAAACACCGAGCCTCCTTAGAGCATACCACCTTGGAAGAACTGAAAACTTATAAGTCCCTAAAAGTATTTTTGAAAGCAAGTGTACAAAACTCCTGAAACTTGGGACAGTGCACTCTCCACCCTGGAAGCACAGTCCTACTTTAATATAGAGTTAAAAGTCAAGTAATAGGTTGAAGAAATAAGCAAATAGAAAAAAATTCTGACTATAGAAAGTTACTGTGGTGATAAAGAAGATCAAAGATTTTGAAAGTCAAGTGAGAGAATTAGAAGAAAAATTGGGAGGACAAATCATGAAGAAAATAATGAAAAACAAGTCAACATCTTGAGACATACAAAAATACTGAAGAAAACAAGAGTTTAAAAAACAGACAAAGCCAAATGGTAAAGGAAGTACAAAAAAGCCAATGAGGAAAAGGATGCCTTAAAAATAGAATTGACCAAATCGAAGGAATTTTTCAGTTGAAGGGAGAAAATTCCTTAAAAAGTAAAATTGGCCAAATGGAAAAGGGAGTACAAAGTGCACTGAAGAAAATATTTTGTTCTTTAAATAAATATTATAATTGGAACAAATGAGAGTGCAAGAGAAAATCTGAAACTCTAAAAGTTTTGAAAGTGAATGTTAATTGTTTTTGCATGTTAAAAATTAGTTTGAGCAACTTTTCTTGGAGTGATTCTGCTAATCATTAATGATCCATATTTTATCTAATAAAGGAGTTCTCAAAGAATTTTTGTTGTCTTTGTAAAGGTGAGTATATTTCTGTCTTGGAAGTAATATAGATGTTAAAACCGGTTTTCTTCCCTATAACTTTAACAAATATTTAAATGTCCCCCAATATTTGCCATAACTTTTCTGGTTGGTGGGCATGTTAGGAAATTAGAAGAAAGGAGGTAAAAATTAGGATTTTATCTTGTACATCTTGTACCTTTTTATTTCAATTTTGAAAACAGTTGCCCTTGCTAATGGGGGAAAAAAAAAGATTTTATTTGGAAAATAGGTTCTCAATATGTATGTAGGAACAGATTTTAAAATAAAATTTTGTTAAAATCATCAAACTCCAAGGAAATGATTTGGGAATGATTTGTACAGTGACTTTAATATGGCCATTGTGACATAGACTTGCTTGTTCTCTTTTGAACTACTTTTGTATGGATTTAATATAGGGTTTTTATTTGTTTGATTTGATTTTTGCTATTATGCATGTATTTGGGAGACAACAGTGGTATAATAAATAAATAGCTGACTCTGGAACTAGATAGGAAGGATCTAGGTTGGAAGTTAAGCTTTGATACATTCTGGCTATATGAAAGTGAAAAAGTCACTTAAATTTTTAGTGCACTAGACAGCTCCTTTAGATTGATTTGCATTGGTAGGTCCAACCTATTTCCCTATATTTTATCATTTTGATTCAGCTTTCTTCATTCAATCATTTCAAAAATCTCATAGTAATTTTTTGAATGCTTTCATGTTCCTTGTTTTCTTAAAGGATATATCCCCTCTAGTGTATATGCCACATTTCTCCTTCCTTTAACATAGCCAGAGAAAAAGCACAGTAAGAAGATAAGAGGTCATATCTTAAATCTATTGCTTCGGTTTCCTCCTCTTTTACTTTTCAGTCTGTTAGATATTGTTTTTATTTACTCACTTGAAATTGCTTTCTCTAAAGTTACTTGTGATCTATCCTAGTTACTAAATAGGACCTTTTTTCAGTTTTTATTCTTCTGTCTAGATACTTTCTCTTTCCCAACTATCATGACACTGTTCTCTTATGATTTCTTTTTCCACCTCTCAGGTTGTTCTTTGTCTCCTTTTTATCTGTATTTGTCTCCTCTGTAGTAGGTATACCCTTAGATATTATCCTGAGTTGTCAATTTTTCTTTCTTTAAACTATTTTCTTTGATTATCTCATCAGCTACTAGGATTTAAGTTATTTCTGTGTAGATGATTTCTCAGATTTATATAATCTCTAATCTCTTCTGAACTCCCATTTCACATTACCAACTTGACTTTTTAGATATTTCAGACTGACTTGTTTTGTATGAATCTCAAATTCAATGTGTAATAGAAAAGACATCTGTTCTAGAGTCAAATAATGTGAGTCGTTTGGCTAAGTCATTTAGTTCTTCTTTGGACTTTGGTTTCTCCATCTGCAAAATGATGCAATTATACTAATTTACCTTTGTGGTAACCTTTTTCCAACTACGATTCTTTGCTCTCCTATATTGGAAACCAAAACCAATTTTTTGTTCCCCCTGTTTTTCAACTTTTCCATTTCTGTGGAGGTCACTATCAATTTTTCAATCACCCAATTTCTTTTCTTCCTTCTTTTCAAATGCCTGTAGCTTTTAATATGTTAACATGTTGCTATATTATTGCAATAATTCTTTAATTTCTCTCTTGGCCTTCTGTCTCTTCCATCTCCATTCTATCTTCCACCTTACTGTTTAATTGGTACTTCTAAAATACATGCCTGACCTTGTTACTCCAATTACCCATGAGACTAATGACTCTTAACTATATCTTTGATAAAATTTAACTCCTATTTGACATTTAAAACTTTTCACAATCTAGGTCAAAGACTATAGAATTATTACACAATATTGCCCTCCATTTGTCCTCCCACCAAACTGTTCTGCTTACTGTTTCCTGCACGCAGTATTCCATCTCCTACTTTCATTTGTATAACATTTTTTCCATGTCTGTATTATACCTCCTCCTTACCTATAACTTTAAATCTCTCTTCACAAGTTGTCTTTCCTCATTTGTCCTCTATGCATTTTTGGTTCCACTTCCCCCTCTATGGATCTGTGTACCTGTTGTTCCCCTAATAGAAGATAAACTTCTTGAAGGTGGATTGTCTTTTTATCCTCATGGCCTATTGTGTCATGCTTAGATGTTTAATAAATGCTTGTTTCTAGTTCTATATCTTATATTTTATAAGATTATTTTTAATTAGGTTTTTAAAGTAGAGGATAAAATAATTATTTTATTTTGCTTATGATATTGTGTTCTGTATTCAAATGTTTGTAGGAAAGCTGTGGAGGTGGGGAGAAATAGGTTAGCTTAGTTGGGGGGGAACCCCAAAGTATTAAAAGTGAGAATACTCAATTTTAATTTTTACTTTGCTACCGTTGTTCTCTTTGGTATCTTAACAATTTTGTATGTGGAAATATGACAGATCATTAAGAAGGGTATATAAGGACTAATGAAATGAATTAAGAACTCTTTAAATAAATCTGCAGTTTAAGATGGACAATAGTGACTTAAATTAAAAGAATCCAGGTTTTAACAAGTAAAGTAGTTGTTTATCAAGACCAGTCCAAATAGAGACTTTTCCATATTGCCCCTCAGATGCCTTCATTTAGCTTCTCTCTCTATAGTTTACAACTATGTAATGGAAATAACACTTGTTTTCCTTTTTATAGGAAAAAAAAGTTTGTTGAATTGATTATTAATTGAAATTTGATCTTAAATTTGGGTGGTTAAAAAAAAAAGAACAGCTTGGCTCTTTTCTGTTTTCTCCAGTGTATTTCCCTCTGTTTTCTTATTGAGAAAAAAAATATTAGTTGTTATTAAAATTATAGTTTATTGTGGTATATGGTATATAAAGTATTTTAAACATGTACAATTCCTTAACACATTTCCACAATTATCATTCTGCATAAGAAATATCAATTCACAAAGGGAAAAAAAACGAGAAAGAAAACAATGCAAGCAAAAAAAAAATATTATGTTGTGATCTACACTCAGTTCCCACAGTCCTCTCTCTGGGTATAGATGGTGTTCTTTATCATAAGATCATTTGAACTGGTGTAAATTATCTCATTGTTGAGAAGAGCCATGTCCATCAAAATTGATCATCATATAATTTTGTTGTTTCTGTGTATAGTGATCTCCTGGTTCTTGTCATTTCACTTAGCATCAATTCATGTAAATATCTCAATCTCTCTGAAATCATCCTGATGATGATATTTTAATATAATCAAAATTATCCATTTTGCATTCCATAATGTACTCCATTTCTTCTTTGGCCACAAATTCCTTTTCCACAGATATAATAAGTAAACTATCCTTTTTTCTTTTAATTTACTTATAATATCACACTCTCTGTCTAAATAATGAATGCATTTTGACCTTATCTTGGTAATAGGACAAAATAATCAATGACTATAATAATCTAGTGTTTGACAAACCCCAAAACCCAACTTTTGGGATAAGAACTCACTATTTGACAAAAATTGCTGGGAAAATTGGAAATTGAATATGGCAGAAACTAGGCATTCTACCATACTTAATTTCCAATTTTCCCAACAGTTTTTGTCAAACTAGATTATTATAGTGATTGACTTTTTTGTCCTCTAAAACTAACCTATTCCACTGATCAATTCAACTATTATTTCTTAGCCAGTACCAAATGATTTTGATTAATGGCTGCTTTATAATATAGTTTTAGGTCTGGTACAGCTAAACTGTCATCATTTGCATTTTTTCCATCAATTCCCTTGAAATCTTGACCTTTTATTTTTCCAGATGAACTTTGTTGTTATTTTTTTCTAGCTCTGTAAAATAATTTCTTGGGAGTTTGATTGGTATGGCACTGAATAAGTAGATTAATTTAGGTAGTATTTTCAATTTTATTATATTAGTTTGGCCTACTCATAAACACGATATTTTCCCAAGAGATTATATCTGACTTTATTTGTGTGGAAAGTGTTTTGTAATTGTGTTCATATAGTTCCTTACTTTGCCTTGGCAGGTAGTCTCCCACATATTTTATATTGTCCATAGTTATTTTATTTTATTTTAATTGATTCTCTATTTTTACTTTTTTATTGAAGCTTTTTATTTTCAAAACTTATTCATGAACAATTTTTCAACATTGACCCTTGCAAAACCTTGTGTTCCAAATTTTCCTCTCCTTCCCCCTACTCCCAGATGGCAAGTAATCCAATATATGTTATACATATTTATACAATTATCTTCCTGCAAAAGAAAAATCAGATTAAAAAGGGAAAAAAAGGAGAAAGAAAACAAAATGCAAGCAAACAACAAAAAAAGTGAAAATGCTATGTTGTGATCCATACTCAATTCCCACAGTCCTCTCTCTGAGTGTAGATGGCTCTCTTCACAAGATCATTGGAACTGACCTGAATCATCTCATTGTTGGAAAGAATCATGTCCATCAGAATTGTTCATCATGTAGTCTTGTTGTTGCCTTGTATAATGATTTCCTGATTGTCATTTCACTTAGCATCAGTTCATGTAAGTCCCTCCAGGCTTCTCTGAAATCATCCTGTTGGTCTATTTCTTACAAAAGAGTAATATTCCATAACATTCATATACCATAATTTATTCAGCTGTTCTCCAACTGATGGGTATCCATTCAGTTTCTAGTTTCTTGCCACTACAAAAAGAGCCTGCCACAAACATTTTTGCACATGTGGGTCCTTTTTCCTTTTTAAAAATCTCTTTGAATATAAGCTCAGTAAAAATACTGCTGGATCAAAGGATATGCACAGTTTGACAATTTGTTGAGCTTAGTTCCAAATTGTTCTCCAAAATAGCTGGATCCATTCACACAGTACCACCAACAATGTATAAGAGTCCCAGTTTTCCCACATTCCCTCCAACATTCTTTATCTTTTCCTGCCATCTTAGTCAGTGTGAGAAGTGTGTAGTGGTATCTCAGAGTTTTCTTAATTTGCATTTCTTTGATCAATAGTGACTTAGAGCACTTTTTCATATGACTAGAAATACTTTTAATTTCTTCATCTGAAAATTGTGTCTTCATATCCTTTGACCATTTATCAATTGGAGAATGGCTTGAATACTATAAATTTGAGTCAATTCTCTGTATATTTTAGAAATGAGGCCTTTATCAGAATCCTTAGGTATAAAAATGGTTTCCCAATTTATTGCTTCCCTTGTCTGCTTTAGTTTTGTTTGTACAAAAACTTTTAAACTTAATGTAATCAAAATTTTCTATTTTGTGATCAGTAATGATGTCTAGTTCTTCTTAGGTCACAAATTCCTCTTCCTCCTCAAATCTGAGAGGTAAACTTTCCTATGTTGTTCTAATTTACTTATAATACCACTCTTTATATCTAAATCATGAACCCATTTTGACCTTGTCTTGGTATATGGTGTTAAGTATGGGGCTATGCCTAGTTTTTGCCATTCTAGTTTTTAATTTTCCCAGCAGTTTTTTTCAAATAGTGAGTTCTTATCCTAAAAGCTATGGCCTTTGGATTTGTCAAGCAAGCACTAGATTGTTATAGCTATTGACCATTTTGTCCTGTGAACCTAACCTATTTCACTGATCAGCTACTCTAATTTTTAGCCAGTACTAAATGGTTTTGATGACCACTGCTTTATAATACAGTTTTAGGTCTGGAATAGCTAGGCCACCTTCATTGAGGTATTTTTTTTTTTTTTTCATTAATTTCCCTTAAAATTCTTGACTTTTTGTTCTTCCAGATGAACTTAATTATTCTAATTATCATGTAAAATAATTTCTTGGGAGTCTCGAATGGCACCAAATAAGTAGATTAAGTAGTATTGTCATTTTTATTATATTCCCTTAGCCTACCATGAGCACTTGATATTTTTCCAATTGATTAGGTCCGACTTTATTTGGAAAGTTTTGTAGTTTGTGTTCATTTAGTTCCCTTGGCAGATAAATTCCCAGTTACTATTGACAGTTATTTTTAATGGAATTTTTCTTTGTATCTCTTACTGCTGGACTTTGTTGCTAATATATAAAAATGCTGATGATTTATGTGGGATTTATATTATACCTTTCAATTTACTAAAGTTGTGAATTGTTCTAATGGACGTGGCTCTCTTCAACAATAAGATGAACCAAATCAGTTCCATTTGTTCAATAATGAATAGAACCAGTTACACCCAGCGAAAGAACTATGGGGAATGAGTGTGAACCACTACATAGCATTTCCAATCCCTCTTTTTTTGTCCGCCTGCATTTTTTATTTCCTTCACAGATTAATTGTACATTATTTCAAAGTACAATTCTTCTTGTGCAATAAAATAACTGTATGAATGTATACATATATTATGTTTGACATATACTTTAACATAATATGTGTTGTTCTACCTGCTATCTGGGGGAGGGAGTGGGGGGAAGGAGGAGGGGAAAAATTGGAACAAAAGGTTTTGTAGTTGTCAATACTGAAAAATTAGCTGTGCATATGTTTTGTAAATTAAAAGCTATAATAAAAAAATAAAGTTGTGAATTGTTTCTAGTAATTTTTTAGTTCATCTCTAGAATTCTCTAAGTATACTATCATATCATCTACAAGTGATAATTTGGTTTCCTTATTACCCATTTTAATTCCTTTAATTTCCTTTTTATTCTCTAATTCCAAAACTAACATTTGTAATACAATATTGAATAGTTATGGTAATAGTGTACAACCTTATTTTATCCCTGATCTTATTGGGAATGGTTCTAGTTTATCCCCATTATATGTGATGCTTGCTGGTGGCTTTAAGGAAAATTCCATTTATTCCTATACACTCTAATGTTTTTTAATAAAAATAAGTATTGGATTTTATCAAATGCTTTTTCTGCATCTATTGAAATCATATGATTTTTGTTGGTTTAGTTATTGATATAGTCAATTAGATATAGTCAATTATGCTGATAGTTTTCCTAATATTAAGTCAGCCCTGCATCCCTGGTATAAATCCTACTTGGTCATGGCTTATTGTCTTGGGGATAACTTGTAATTTCTTTGCTAATATTTTATTTAAATTTTTTGCATCAACATTCTTTATGGAAATTGGGTCTATAATTTTCTTTCTCTTGTTTTGATCCTATCTGGCTTAAATATCTGTGTCATAAAAAGAATTTGGTAGGATTAAAAGTAAAAAATTCTTATTACATTAGCATATAATGAAACTATGTTGTTGTATAGCTTCTAAGCTCATTTGGGAGGATGGTTTTAAAAAGGAATGATTTCTTCTGTTTCAACTTTCAAAGATAATTTGCCATGATTTAAATGTTTGAGATATTTGTTGATACATAGGGGAGTACTTCTACTGATCAAATTAATGTATCTTTGAAAGTGTCTCTGTGATTTAAACCAATGTAGTAAAGGAGGGGATGACAATGCAGTGTAGGGCACATTAGAATCAGAATCCAGTTGTAGCCCTTCCACCAATTTGATTAAAAAACTTTACCTATGGACTTCAGTTTCCTCATCTGTAAAATAAGGATGTGCTGGATATGATCAAATTAAATTCAAATATTTATTAAGTGCGATAGCTGTAGGTAAGGTATATTGTGTCAAGGACTGGGGAGAAAAACAAAAACCAGTTCCTAACCTCAAGGAGATTACTTCCTACTTAAATGGTTTTCCTAACTCTTGATCTTTTGTAATAGGAAAAAAAATTTTTTTTAAGGGTTCATTGAAATATATATATAGTGTCATATGTCATGACTTAGGAAATGACAGTTGACAGACCAACACCATTATAATGGAGGCATTTCCCCCCCCCCCCCCCCCCCCCGAGGCTGGAGTTAAGTGACTTGCCCAGGGTCACACAGCTAGGAAGTGTTAAGTGTCTGAGACCAGATTTGAACTCAGGTCCTCCTGAATTCAAGACTGGTGCTCTATCCACTGTGCCACCTAGCTGCCCCTGGAGGCATTTTTGAATGAAGGTTGGAGCAGTTACCTCTTACCCTCTCATTATCAATTGTTTCCTTCTTTATTGTGAAACATAAGTAATTCTCAGTCATCTTTAAAAAATCTTCACTATCAAACTCTAGATCCTTAAGCTATGTCAGTGAAATTACTAGAAAAAGTTTAGTCTCATTGTCTTCACTTCCTTTGCTGTCATTTCTTAGCCATGTATAGTTAAGTTTCTGACTTCATCACTTAATTGAAATTTCTTTCTCCGAAGATCCAAAAACTTCATAATTGCCAGATCTTTCTCAGGCTTCATTCCCCCATGGCTACCATGTTGCATCTGGCACATTTGACCCACCTTTTCTTTTGGCTACTCTCTCTGGGTGTTTTGTGAAAATTATTTTCTCTTGGTTTTCCTTTTACCTAATTGTTCCTTTTTAATCTTTGCTGGTTTAACGTCTTAGAGCCCTCTTCTCTCACTTTATATTTATTTCTTGTCAACCACTTCAGCTTCCATAGATTTAATTATATCTTCTATTAGTCCCCCAGGTTTGTGTATCCTCCATAGCTCATATCTTACCCCCACATAGACATTTTTCTACCCCTTACCCCTACTGTCGCTTGCTTTCAAATCATTTTGCATTCAGTAATATTTTCTCTCTACTTACTCGGCCTCCTCATTAGTACAAGTTTTAATGATCCCTTACCTAGACTATTTTGACATATTATTGTTCTGTTTCGAGTTCATCTTATGCTTTACTACCAAAGCGATTTTCCTTAAGCCTAGATCTAACTCTTGATACTATTGATTTCTTCTTCTGAATTAAAATATAAACTTTCCCATCTTCATTTTGTAAGTGATGCTCTCCTATCTCTGTCTTTGCACTAGTTCCTCATTTATTATTATTATTTTTTTATTAAAGCTTTTTATTTACCCATGTGCATGGCTAATTTTTCATCATTGACCCTTGCAAAACCTTCTGTTCCAAATTTTCCTCTCCATCCCCTCCCCTAGATAGCAGGTTGTTTAATACATGTTATATGTTTTTTTTTTTAATTTTTATTTTATTTTATAATTATAACATTTTTTTGACAGTACATATGCATGGGTAATTTTTTACAACATTATCCCTTGCACTTACTTCTATTCAGATTTTTTCCCTTCCTCCCCCAACCCCCTCCCCCAGATGGCAAGCAGTCTTATATATGTTAAATATATTACAGTATATTCTAGATACAATATATGTGTGTAGAACCGAATTTTTTGTTGCACAGGAAGAATTGGATTCAGAAGGTAAAAATAACAGTTTACATTCATTTCCCAGTGTTCCTTTTCTGGATGTAGCTGGTTCTGTCCATCATTAATCAATTGGAATTGGATTAGCTCTTCTCTATGTTGAAGAAATCCACTTCCATCAGCATACATCCTCGTACAGTATCATTGTTGAAGTGTATAATGATCTTCTGGTTCTGCTCGTTTCACTCAGCATACATGTTATATGTGTTAAACCTAATATATGTATACATACTTAAACAGTTATCTTGCTGCACACACACAAAATCAGATCAAGAAGGAAAAATAAAAATCTAAGAAAACAAAATGCAACAACAGAAAGAGTGAAAATGCTATCTTGTGGTCCATACTCAGTTCCCACAGTCCTCTCTCTGAGTATAGATGACTCTTTTCATCACTGTAGTTCCTCATATTTGGAATGTTACTCTTTCATCTCTCCTTCATAGAATCTCTTGAGGTGCCTTCTTTATATCAAGCTTTTCCTAATCCTCCCATTTGGTAGTGCTTTTCTTCCCAAACTACTTTGGATTTAATTATTTTTGTTTATTCTTTTTATATTCTGTTCATTCTTTTATATATTGTTTTCTCTTCTTTAGAATATAAAGTGTTAGAACATAAGCTTCTCTTGGTAAGAATTGTTTCATTCTTTGTATTAGTATCTCTTGCACCTGTTACAGTGTCTGATTGAATGCATTTAATAAATGCTTTTGATTAATTGTATTACAAGTCTAAGGCATGATGGAAGGCAGATATTTTCTCTATGGAATGTAACTACAGATTTTGTTTAGAGGATATTAATATATCCATAGTTTGGAAGGGATTACATAGCATCCAAGTGGGAAAGATGCTGGATATGAAGTTAGAGTACTAGAGTTCTATATTCTAAGTCTGCCACTTAATATCATCTTTAACCTTGGGAAAATCACCTTCTGGACTCATTTACAAAATGAGAGGGGGTTGTTTTAGATGAAATATACATATATATGTGTGTGTGTGTGTATGTATGCGTGTGTATATGTATGTATGTATGTGTGTATATATGTATAGTCCCTTCATCTCAATTCGGTGCTTTTTCATATACCTCACCTGTAGGATTGTTTTCTATTAAAACAGAATCTAGGTAAAAACATATTATAATGGGACATGTTTATAAATTTTGTGTGTGTGCATATATATGTGTGTATACATACACACATATGTTTTTGAGTACTCCATTCTGTTAAATATAAGCTAATAAATTTTTTTTTGCCATGCTTTCAGTTCCGAATTTGATAATTTTATTAAGAATTTGAAGGAAGGGGCAACTAGGTGGCACAGTGCATAGAGCACGAGCCCTGAAGTCAGGATGATCCGAGTTCAAATGTGACCTCAGACATTTAATACTTCCTAGCTGTGTGACCCTGGGCAAGTCACTTAACCCCAATTGCCTTAGGGAGGGGGAAAGGAATTTGGAGGAAGGAAAGCATTCAAGGTATATAGAGGTATAATTAAAGCTAAAAGCTTTCTGATCTTTTAAATGTCATAAAAATTTTGTTTTTGGACTTAAAAAGGAGTGACATTGCAGAATAATGAGAGTAAAATTCTTCAGTAGCAAGAGTACATCAGATCTGTTTCATAGTTTAAAAAATGTGTTGTTCGTGGCACAATTTAAAATTTATATCAAATATGCAATTGTCATGACATTTCTCTTTAAAATTACTAATGCCTTAGGTTTACAGGTTTTGATTTTTTTTTTAATAAAGATTTTAACTTGGGATTTTGTTTAAGAATTACAAACATATTTTATAGAAAATAGTGAAAATCAGGGCTTTTAGGAGTGAGTTTTGTAGTAACTTTCCCTAAATATATTTTTTGAGAGAAAGTTGAATTTGAGCAAGTTTTTCATTTCAAATCTGTGTATGTGCATATAAAATTGTAGTTGTCATACTGAAATTGGATCAGTTTTTTCTTTTTTAACACAGAGTTTGATAAGATTATTGAGTTTTCTTGTTCACTAATTTAGCTGATACTTTTACAGGATTGTTTTTAGTATAATAATAGAAATTAAATATTCTCTGTCTTTCAAAAAAAATTCTATTACAAGTAGATTTTTTTTTCCTCAAATGTGACCATAAGGTGAAGTACTTTTTTATCTTAGAGAAATTTTGTTCACCTTTAGGGGGAAAAATAATCTTGTAAAACAAATTTATAGTTGCAGGTACTGCTTTTTTATTGTGCTAAAATTTCTCCTTGAGAGATCTTAATTTTGCTGTTACTGGACTAACAAGATGTGATAAAAATGCAGTTTTCTACATTTGCATTTTATTTCATAGAAAAATGTTTAATGGAGTTATTAATTTATTTCAATTGGCCATTTTTATGAAGCCCTTACTTTGGGGAATATACTACTCAATCTAACACATCTTGATTACTAAAGTATTGGTTTTTGTAAGGTACAGGTTAAATGATTTGTTTTGACTGCTTTATTTTGGGTGTGTGATTTGGTTCTTCACAAATTTTGATCTTTAAAAAATAACAGGTTGATTTTCCTCCATATTTAAAGCTTTGAATGTCATACAGAGCTTTATTAGAGTTTCAGAATTTATTAAAGACAGGGTAATAGATCAGCAGGGTTGAGCTCTGTACTACTTTAATGAAATCAGATAATATTGTATCTTCACTAAAATTGAAGTTTGAAATATACCATTTTAACACTACTTGCAATGCTTAATGTTTTTAATCACCAAGATATGTTTTCTACTTTGGGGACTTAACTTTTCATACCTTTTAAATTGCAAATGCATACTTATATGATTTTGGTTACCTCATATTCCCTTTTCCAAATAGAATTTTCCCTAATCTGTGATACAATACTTGTAAAATTCTAGAGTGGTTAATTATTAAAATGCCTTTCTCTAATTTACAGAGATACAAGGTGTTCTTTTCTTTTTAAATTTAGGGATATTCATTTATTATGATGGTGCTTTTTATTTTTTAAACTCTATTTTTATAGTAGTCTGCCCTTTACAGTTGAAAACAGCTGTTAATTAATTGAATTGCATCTGTTTTTCAAGCTAGGATTGAAGATTCCTTAATAAAGAAATAGCTGCCATATCATATAAGGTGTTGTAATCCACATAAGTGGAGTGCATTCCTTCAACAAAGACAGTGCAATTCCTTGAAGTATTACCAGTACTACATCATTCTTGTTATTTATAGTAATATCCTTTAAAACACACATTGGAAAGGAAAGAAAAATCTATCTGTATATTTTTCTGGATGTAGAGTGAATCCTGAGAATATTCCCTTTAGCACTATGAATTCTTGGTCAAGCAATTGAAAAATATGTAAACTCATATTTTAAAATTTGATTTAAATAGGTATTTATTGATTACTTGATTTGAGCTAATTAGACCCTGAACCCTTTTTTTTTTTTTAAATTGCTTTTAGTTAGCTTTTAGTGGTTGCTGCTTGACAGTTGATGAAGGAAAAAAAGCCCATTTGTAAGTTGTAATTTGGAATGTTGTGAAATGTAAATATTTTATATTTTATTATGTTACAATTAACATGACGGCTATAAGAAAAAATTAAAATCGGCCATACTATTTGGCCACTGGATAGTTTTTGAGATAAAGACCAAGTTATAGTGCTTTCTAGTTGACCTTGGACATAATCATTGTCTTCCTGGAATTCAATTTTAAAAATGTTTTCTTTTTTCAGATAAAAGATGCCTTCTCTTCCCCTACTCTCTTCCCTTTAGTTGATAAAGCAGGAAAAACAAAAGCCCTGTTACGAATGTGTATCATCAAGCAAAACACATTCTTCTGAGGTAGATTTTATTTAAATTAAGATCAGAGATTATTCACCATTTCTTTAAAAGGAACTTATGAAAGCCAAACAGAGGGACTTTATTTTTTATTCTGGAGGTAATATTTGCTCCTGGAGTTGAGATGATATTATGGAATATGGTCAAACTTGTGCTGTAAGAAAGTCACTATCAGCTAATTGGAAGATGGATTGAAATGGGCAGAAGCATCAGGCAGGGAAACCAGTTGTACAGATGATGAAGTCCAGAACTAGAATGGAGTTTGTATTGAAAGGAAAAAAAATAGCACTTGTATAAGACAGGTGTCTTTTTTTTTTTTTTTTTTATTAAAAAAATTTTTTTTAATACACATTGCTTTTTGAATCTTGTTGGGAGAAAAAAATCAGAGCAAAAGTGAAAAACTGGGAGAGAAAAAAACAGAAAAAAAATGAACATAGCATGTGTTGATTTATATTCAATCTCCTTAGTTCTTTCTCTGGATGCATATGGCAACAGACTATCCAAAGTCAGTTGGAATTGCTTTGGATCACTGAACCACTGAGAAGAAACAAATCTTTCATAATTGATCATTGCATATTCTTGCTATTATTATGTAGAATGCATTCCTGGTTCTGGTAATCTTAGCATCAGTTCCTGTAAATCTTTTAGGCCTTTCTAAAATCAGTTTGTTCATCATTTTTTATAGAATAACATTGCATTATCTTCATATACCACAACTTATTTAGCCATTCCCCAAATGATGGACATCTACTCATTTTCTAATTCTTTGCTACCACAAAAAGAGCTACTACAAACATTTTTGAACATGTGAGTCCTTTTTTCCTTTTTTATGATCTCCTTGGGATACAAGACCCAGTAAGTGGCACTGTTGGATCAAAGGTATGCATAATTTGATAGCGCTTTGGGCATAATTCTAGATTGCTCTCCAAAGTGGTTGGATCATTTCACAACTCTACCAATAATGCATTAGTGTCCCAGTTTATAAGGCGGATTTAACAAATTTTCAAATGAATTGGATACATGGGGTGAGTGAGATTGAGAAGTCAGTATGAAAATTGTAATCCCGGATGAATTGGTGGTAGATGGTGATCTTAGATAATAATTGGAAAGAGGAAAGAATTTTGGAGAAACGATAGTAAGGTTCTATTTTGGAAATGTTGGGTTTGAGGTATGAGATACTTAATTTGAGATGTCCTCTAGGAATGTACTAGAGCTCAGAAAAGAGGGCCCAGGAAGGGAGTCTTGAGAGACATTCATTCATGGTTAATAGCAATGACACGGATGAAAAACCAGCAAATGAGGGTAGATCAGACCCTCAGAGGGTCTGATCAGAACGTGAAGGAGAGCAGTAAACCAAAAGAAGAGAATATTGGAGGAGGAGAGGGTGATTATTAGTGTCATATATTGAAGAATAGTCAAAAAGGATAAGGATTAAGAAAATACCATTAAAATTGGGCATTTGAGAGAGATGATTAGCAACTTTGGAGAGAGCACTTTTTGTTGATTGATAAAAGTAGCCGGATTACAGAAGATTAATAGTGTTAGAGGACAGGAAGTGGTGGCAAGTGTTGATAGCCTTTTCTCATCCAATTAACTATTTTTTATTACATTGTTATCTAACGTATATATTAATCATTTCTGCCTTTTTTTTCTTTTCTTTTCTTTTTTTTTTTTAATGTCTTGGTACCATAGCACATGGTCAATTTTTGCAAAAATTCCATATGGTGCTGAGAAATATGTATATTATCTTGCTGTCTCCTTTAGAAGTCTTTTAATTTAACCCTAGTTTTTCTAGTAATTTGTTCAGTTCTATATTTTGTCTTTTGATTTTTTTTTTTAATTATACTTTTTTTTTTTTTGGTGAGACACTTGGGGTTAAGTGATTTACTACACACACTGTCACACAGCTAGTAAGTACTAGGTATCTGTGACCAGATTTAAACTCAGGTCCTCCTGACTTCAGCATAATATAGTTTACTTATATTTATTGCTTTTTATTTTTTGAATGGTTTTTTTTTTTGCTTTGTCAGGCAACTTGAATGCAACTCCTGTTTCTTGGGATTCTCTTGTGCTTAGTATTTTCTCTCCCCTTCATCCCCATCTCAGTTTTATATGTATCTTTTTTTTTTTTTTTTTTGGTTGATATATTTCTTGTAAGCAACAGATTCTAGGGTTTTGTTTTCTTATCCAATATGGTTTTTTTTTTAATTGGGTTGTTTAATCCATTCACATTTAAAGTTATAAAAATTAGGTTTTTATTTTTCTCCACTTGTCTCTCTCTTTTTTTTTTTTTTAAAGTTGTGATTTATCTTGCTTTCTCCCCTTCCCTTAATGCTACAAAGACATCACTAGGTTCCTTTGCTTTAATTATTATTCTTAAAGTGGTCCTTTTCTCTCTGGGGGAGATCACTCTCCCTTTAAGTTCTCTCTCATTTGTTACTCTCTTTTGATTTTGCATATTAATTTATTCCCCCCTCAAAAAAAAAAAAGGAAAAAATTAGTTTTGGATTTAAGTAGTTCACCCTGGACTGCTTCCTGAATGAATTCTTGCTTTTTACACATGTTTACATTCCATCTTCTGTTTTCTGGTGAGTGCATAATAGTCTTGTAGTATTCCAGTTTTCTTTCCTTTGTATTGAATAGTTTTTCTCCTGATATTGTGAAGAATTTACTGTTTATGGATTGAATCGTTAAATTTAAGTGCTTATCTTGGAGGAGGGTGTTTTGCCTCCTACTCTGGAGGCAATATTTGACTTCTTTCAATTGGCATTTCTTTTTGTTCAGAAGTTCTGAGTAGTTTTCTTCCATTGTTTCCAGCTTTGTTTTATTAAGATTTTTGTCTAGGCATGTTTTTCTGGGAGACCTGTGATTCTTACTGTGTCTCTATATACTCTTGTCTTTTTAAAATCAACATGTTTTGCTTGCATAGGAAGCATATTTAAATACTATTTTTTGATTCTTTTCTTCTAGATCCCAGCTTCTTAAACTAGTTCACAACCCCATTTGGGGGTCTTGTAACTAAATGTAGGGGTTACAAAATGATGATTTATCATCAGTAAATGTTTTATTTGTATACCTATTTTATATACCTATATCTGTGATCATGTATAATTTTTGGGGGTATAAAGGAGTCACAAATGGGGGGGGAATTTAAGAAGCTCTCTTATCCATTATTTCTGTATATTTTCATTACAATTTTTGTTCTATCTTTGGTTTCTTTGATGAGAATTGTCATCACAAACTCCAGTTTTTCTGTTCTTTTTTTTTTTTTTTTTGTGCAGTTCATAAGTTATGTTATAATTCTTATTTTTCATTTTTGAACCATTATGACCATTTATTCCTAGTTTTCTTCACATTCCAGTCCTTTGTCTCATTAAGTGATGTCTGAACTTGTTTACTAGATCTGAAGGCCAAATTTCCTTCTGTTATTTAATATTGCTTCTGTTTGATTTTTCTGCTTATGTTCAAGGTCTTTGTGAGTTTTCTTTTCCTGAGATCTTAGGTAATTTCAGACTTTTTATCTCCCTTGATTTTCCCCTATTCATCTTTTTGACTCCCTCCCCTCTAATAGTGGTTTCCATGGAGATTGGATTTCTTAGCATCTCAGCCCTCTTTCACATTGGGCAATTCATGATTTCACTAACTTAGATCTCTGCCCCAGATGACTTTTGAGTAGTCAGAACTGGCCCCAGCTTGGTGCAATGCTCTTTTCTTTTCTGTTTTGCTGAGGTGTTACTTAGTGCCCCTCACACACCATGTTCTATCCTGGTAACTTGTTCTACTCTTTATTATTCCTTAGTTCACTGCCCTGGCACTCGTACTGGTGCTAAAGGATTTTGTACCAAGGCACTAGTAGCTCAGAGTTTTGTAGTGCTGGTGCTCATGGGTCCAAGGTAGCTGGCTGTTGTGATCCCAGGCAAATTCTGCTTGGAGCCCAGACTTCATGGCATTATAAAGGAGGGGTTTACTCAGATTAGGGGTCGGTTTTGTTTTATTGGGTCCTTGGGTCTGGAAGTCTAGCTGCCAGCTTGGAACATGGAAGCTGGGCATGAGTTCAGGATCAATGCGAATTCCTTTAAAAAAAACAAACAAACAAAACTTTCTTTTAGATTCTGGGTGTCCTAAATCATGGAGAAAGCTAAAGTTGCTTTATCTTTGGTGTATAATTTCTGTTTTGGAGAGGTTTGAGAGATTGTGGGAATCAATTCTCCAATTTGTTACTCATAAATAATCTCTTCCTGGTTTAGTCATGGTCAGTGAAGTGAGAAGCTAAATTTTAAAAGCATCCCAATTTGTCTCTTCTTGTTGGGAACTCTAGACTGGGTGATAGAGTGGTAAGAGCCCTGGCTGTAGTGTCAGAGTGTGAAGGTCCTGTCGTCTCTAAGCTATAATCCTTCTCTAGGAGGAGAACCCATTTCTGTAAAATCTTTTCCTCTGTGAGCAGGTTTCTTGGGAAGCTTCTGGAGCCTCCAGCCAGAGCGAAGGTAGAATCTCGAATCCTCTTTTTCCTGAATCCTGGTTCCGAATCTCCTCGAGTCTCCCCTAAATTCTCCCGGGAAGTCTTGGTTCTTATCCCAGTCCAGACTCTACTTCCACACTGCCGTCTAAACTCAGTCTCAGTCTAGACTGCCTTCCTCTTTTATCCTAGCAGAGTTTGAGCTTGTGAGAACTCCTACAGCCAATGAACTTACTCCTTTTAAAGGTGTAAACTCCTTTAAATATGTAAACTCCTTTTCAGAAGTCTAAAGGTGTAGACTCCCCTTAAAGGCCAGAACCAAAGGTGTGAATTCTGAGCTAGAGAATTGCCCAGACAACCTGAGTTATCACTTTGTAATCCTAACATCAGAGGACATAGGTTCAATGCCCACATTAGTCACTTGTTCTTTCTTAAATCCCTTCTAGGTCTGAGATCCTATGATGGTCTGGAATTTTTATATTTCTAATTAAAGTTTTCAAAAATAATATAGATTTCACTAGAATATTGTGAGTAGCTCTTAAAAGTCATGGTATAGTGGAAGGAAACATTCATTATTAGGAATGAAACATGGTTCTTCTTGCCTCTCTCTTTGCTACTTAATGGCTTTGTGACTTAGAATTCTCTTACTTGTAAAACAAGGATGATGATGATAAGGTGATTTCCTTTATATCTTAGCCTTTTAAAAGCCAGCTGAAATCCTGTAGTGCTATGCTTATCATTGATAGGGGAGGACATCATTAGCTTTGTTTTGACAGATCTTTCCTAGTATTTTCTATAAGTGGGCCAGTACAGTATGTAATCAATCAATAAGCATTAAATTCCTAACATATGCTAATGCCCTTGGCAGGGCAGTGGGGATTAGAAACAGCACCCACAAAATGAAAAGTCCCTACCACCAAGGAAGATTACATTCTATTTTTGTTAATACACAGTGAAAATAAATGCAAAGTATTGCAAAATTTGAGAGAGGGCATGCTTTTGCAACTAAGGGATTAGGATTAAAGGAAAACAATCACTAATATAATGATTACTGTGATGCATAACAACAACAACAATAATAATAATAATAATAATAATAATAATAATAATAATAATAAAACTAGATAAAACATTTGTTTATTTTCTCTTAGCCTGACCACTTTATGTCTTTGGAGTTTAGCAATGGCATCTAAAACTATATTTTTGAAGGAAGCGCTAACATTTGTCTCTTTTGGAGGAGCTAAGAATCATTGCGTACAACGAACAGTCTAATCTAGTAAAATGTAATTAACATTTCTGATCAACATGTTGCAGTTGCTTTCTGGATAGCTGTATGTTTGCATATTAACCCCCCCCCCCCCCCACCACACACACCCATATCCCATTAATGTTAAACCTGCAAAGGAGAATTTTAAAGAGAAATTGAAATGTTTCATTTTAACTTCTGTGAAGCTTTGTAATTTTGAAGTCAGAATTGCTTTGAATTAGTTTGGGAATAGCTTTATGGATGGAATATAATATGGGGGTTACCAAGAGAGGGATTCTTAGCACAAAATAATTTCATCAACTCTGGCTTGAGACGTCCATGTTTGGGCCTTTGGTTTGTTATGATTGAAATGCAAGTGATTTCTTGAGTAATGACATTTAAAGTTTTTATAGAAGCATCTCAATTATCTAGCATTATCAGAGCTATTTTATAGCTGAGGAAACTGAGATAAAGAGTTGTGAAGAGATTTGCTTAGTCATAACTAATAATTTTCTGAGACAGAATTTAAACTTTAAGTCTAAACCATCTAGCTGATGGACCAAGCTGTTTTCTAATAACATACGGATCATTATTTATATTTCTTTAAAAAAAAAACCAAAAACTCAAGAGGATCATCTTCAGTTATTATGCCTTCTGATAGATTAATGCAATTGGGTGGTTATTCACATATTACATATAGCAAATGTTTATTACTTAATCATATGAAAGCCTCTATATACTAAGACTATTAGAGGTACACAAACAAAAAGAAAACAATCTTAGTCCTAATGGAACTTACATTTTACCGGTGGAGTTGGAAGGTTTACAACATTTGGCTCAAAACACTCCTTTAGTGCCACCTGAATAGGATTAAAATGTAATTGGAAAATATTTCACAATGGAAATAAAAACATAATAAAACATGAATAGTATTATATTTAAAACTTCAGTCACTGTTGGTCTTTATGTATAATTAAGTGACCTCTTTCAATTTGGATTTGACATCACTGCTTTACAATACATAGATAAGTAAATACAAGTTATTTTAGGGAGGAGTAGAGTAGGTCAGTAGAAGTGGTGTAACCATTAAGAAGTCTCCATAGACAGGGACACCTGAGTTAGAATAGGTAGAATTCCTTCAGTATTCAAAGAGGTAAAAGTGAAGACCTTCATTCCAGGTATATAAAAATAATTGGACATTGGAAAATAGAATGGCGAGTTTGAGAAATAGTCCATCCAAACTGATTTCAATACAGTGTGTGTGGCAGGAAGTTATATGAAGCAAATAAAGAATAGTAATGGTAGCTTGATTGTGTAGAATCTTCAGTGAGCAATCATTTATAAAACATTACAGTTACATGTACCAGGCACTTTTCTTGAGTTCTAGGAACACATATCTCTGTAAAACAATCTCTGCCCCAAGAAGCTTTTATTTCTGTCAAGGGACACAACATATACATAGAAAAATATAGCTACAAAGGGATTTTCATGGGGATAATGGTACTTGGTACCACTGGTAAAATGAAAGCAAGTCTCATCTAGAAAATGGCACTTGAGCTGAATCTTCAAAATAAAGGTATGAAGAGAGAGGCGAGAATGAGGCTACATTAGAATCAGAGACACTGCCAAGGCCTAAAGAATGTAAGATGAAGGGCCATCCATATATGAGGGACAGTGAGAAGGCCCATTTAATTGGGACAGAAGAGGACTGTGTTATGTGATAAGGCTATAGAATGATAGTTTGGGACCAGATTATGAAGGTCTTCAAATGCTATGCAGAGGAGTTTTTATTTTAACAAAGGCAATATGGAACCACTGGAATTTGAATAGAAGAGCGATATGATCAGATCTTTGCTTCAGGAATATCACTTTGGCTACACTGTAAAGATCAGGGGAAAAATGAGGCAGGGATATTGCAGCAACTCAGGGAGGTGTTACTGAGCTAAAGAGGTGGCTGAATAGTGCTGAGAAATCAGATATGAGAAAAGATTACGGAGATAGAAATGACAAGATTCAGCAATGATTGTGGATAGGTGAGTGAGGGAACAGGAATAGTTTATGACACCAATTTGCAAACCTGGATGACTAAAAGAATGATGGTGCCCTTTACAGAAGAAAGTTTAGAAAACGATTTTGGGGGGTGGAACAAAAGAGATTGAGTTCTGTTTTGAATGTGTTTTGTTTAAAATGTGGAACATCCCCTTGGAAATGTCTAATACACAGGAATGTGTGGGACTGGTGATCTCAGGAAAAAAAGCTAAAGATATTTATACGCACACATACACATATATACATATGTACATATTATATGTATGTATGGGAGTTATCTAAATTCTAAACTGAGGAACTGATGGGTTTTGGGTTTTTTGGTTTTTTTTTTTTTAATTGTTATTTCTGTTTGATCCTAGAGGCAGTGAAAAGATATTGAAGGTTTTTTGTTCTTTTTTTTTTTTCCCCCCAGGGGAGTGAAATGACTTGGTGAGGGATATAGATTAGGAAAATTATTTTTTAAAAAAATTATTATTATAGCTTTTTATTTACAAGATATATGCATGGGTAATTTTTCAGCATTGACAATTGTAAAACCTTTTGTTCTAACTTTTCCCCTCCTTCCCCCCACCCCTACCCCCAGGTGGCAGGTTGACCAATACATGTTAAATATGGTAAAGTATAAGTTAAATACAATATATGTATACATGTCCAAACTGTTGTTTTGCTGTACAAAAAGAATTGGACTTTGAAATATTGTACAATTAGCCTGTGAAGGAAATCAAATATGCAGGCGGACAAAAATAGAGGGATTAGGAATTCTATGTAGCAGTTCATAGTCATGTCCCAGAGTTCTTTTGCTGAGTGTAACTGGTTCAATTCTTTAGTGCTCTATTGGTGGCCACGTCCATTAGAATTGATCATCGTATAATATTGTTATTGAAGTATGTACTGATCTCCTGGTCCTGCTCATTTCACTTAGCATCAGTTCATGTAAGTCTCTCCAGGCCTTTCTGAAATCATCCTGTTGGTCATTTCTTACAGAACAATAATATTCCATAATATTCATATACCATAATTTATTCAGTCATTCTCCAATTGATGGGCATCCACTCAGTTTCCAGTTTCTGGCCAGTACATAGAAGGCTGCCACAAACAAGGAAAATTATTTTATCAGTTTGTAGCCAGGTTGGATTGGTGAAATGAAAGAACAATTAAACATGTAGCTGCTTAATACATATTTGTTGAATTTGTTACAGTGGGATGATAGGATCATGAAAACTTTACAGCTTGAAAGGTTCTTAGAAATAATTTGGTCTAGCCCTCTTACATTTTTTTTATATGAGTCAAACCCGGAGAGAGTGTAACTGCAAGGTTGTATAGGCAAATAGTTAAGTGTTAGAGTGAGGACTTGAAAACAGACTCCAAATCCAACAAACATTTGTTCCACTGTACCAGTGGTCCTCAAACTTTTTAAATAGGGTTGCCAGATTTGGAAGTATTTTGTGTGTGTGTGTGTGTGTGTGTGTGTGTGTGTGTGTGTGTGTGTGTATTTGAAACTATGCTCAAAAAGTTATCAAACTGTGAATACCCTTTGATCCAGCAGCGTTGCTACTGGGTTTGTATCCCAAAGAGATCTTAAAAAAGGGGAAAGGACCTGTATGTGCAAGAATGTTTGTGGCAGTCCTCTTTGTGGTGTCCAGAAACTGGAAACTACGTGGATGCCCATCAATTGGAGATTGGCTGAAATAAATTGTGGTATATGAATATTATGGAATATTATTGTTCTGTAAGAAATGACCAACAGGATGATTTCAGAAAGGCGTGGAGAGACTTACATGAACTGATGCTGAGTGAAATGAGCAGGACCAGGAGATCATTATATACTTCAACAATAATACTGTATGATGATCAATTCTGATGGACGTGGCCCTCTCCAATAATGAGATGAACCAAATCAGTTCCAATAGAGCAGTAATGAACTGAACCAGCTACCCTCAGCAAAAGAACTCTGGGAGATGACTATGAACCAACTACATAGAATTCCCAATCCCTCTAATTTTGTCCGCCTGCATTTTGGATTTCCTTCACAGGCTAATTGTACACTATTTCAAAATCTGATTCTTTTTGTTCAGCAAAACAACTGTTTGGTCATATATACATATATTGTATTTAATTTATACTTTAATATATTTAACATATATTGGTCGACCTGCCATCTGGCGGGGGCGGGGGGGAATGGGAAGGAGGGGAAAAATTGGAACAAATGGTTTGGCAGTTGTCAATGTTGTAAAATTACCCATGCAAATATCTGGTAAATAAAAACTATTAAAAATTAATTAAATAGGGTTGCCAGTTCACTGTCCCTCAGACTGTTGGAGGGCCGGACTATAGTAAAAACAAAAACTCACACTCTGTCTCTGCCTCTCAGCCCATTTGCCATAACCAGGTGGGCCGCATAGATGTCCTCAGTGGGCCGCAGTTTGAGAACCCCTGGAGTAGAGGGTCCATTAAGGTTTTTGGTTTTCATCTTTGTACAACAACTGTTTAGCATTGTTCCAATTATCTAATATATTCCTGGTTATTTGAAATGTTTCTAATAAGATGAAGTACACAGCTACTATCACCATGATCAATCAGCACTGAGGCAAGATCATCCAAAAGATTACAACTCTCTAAAGGCTGAGATGATGCGTTAACATTTTTTAGACTATAGAACAAACCTTTTTATATGCACTAGGAAACAAAAGAATTTGTGTAATTTGTTTTTTTGCAATATTTGCTTTGTTGTAGTAATCTGAAAGTTAGGATAGCTGTGGCAATCTCTTAAAAAAATGAAGTTTGCTGCATTTACTTTTCCTTTCACTTGAACACTCAGCAGCTATTGTAGAGTTAGTTAGTTGATCTAATTTCAATATTGTTGACCTGAGGAAGAGGGATAGTGATAAGGGGAATGGCATTGTTGGAACATTCAGAACACACCACACCACACCCACTGCATGTATCAACATTTATATATTTATATATGGACGTTTTGTGGCGTCCCAGAAAGATCATCCTAATCATAGATCATCATAACAGATATAAAAGTATTGAAAAAAATTTGAAATGTTGTTGAAATATTGCAAGAATTACTAAAATATCAATTCTTGTAGATTTTTCCATGCTTGTCTATATTCATCACAAAAGCAGTTTGTTACAGCACAGTAATATTCCATTACATTTATGTACTAGTTTGTGGAAAGCTTTTGAAATGATTTTCAAATTCTTGTGTAAATGTGTATAAATATTGGATTATAAATGCATTAAATTATTATTATTATTATTAATTTTTTTTGTTTTGTTTTGTTTTTCCTAGAACCTAGCAGAGTTAATAGGTACTTAACAAGTACATATTGGATATGGTTGGATGGAGAAATCCAATACATCATACTGAATTTCATACCACATAGAACATATAGGTTCTGATTTATTAGAATTATTTTGCTTCTGAATAGCTTATTTAACATGAATTAACTTAAATTCTATCATTCTTCCCCCCCCCCCCCCCCCCAGGCTGGGGTTAAGTGACTTGCCCAGGGTCGCATAGCTAGGAAGTGTTAAGTGTCTGAGACCAGATTTGAACTCAGGTCCTCCAGAATTCAGGGCTGGTGCTCTATCCACTGCACCACCTAGTTGCCCCCAAATTATTATTGTGTTACAACAAAGGTATTATCAATCATTATAATAAATGAGTAGGAAGATCCTATGTCACAAGAACAACAAAATACTAAAATGGAAAATCATAATATATAATATGATATTATCTTTACATTCTCTTAAAGTTTTTACTCTTCTACTATAGGTCATAATTTAGAAGGTTATTAGAAAAATGGGTATAAACTCAGAAATTAGAGTATTAGATAAAGGAATATCTTTGAGATACTCCAGTCTAGCCACTTTACTTAGCAAATGTGGAAAATGAAGTTGTCAACTATTGTCCCTTGCCTGTCACATACTTGTGGATCTCTGGGGTAAGAATACAGGTCTTGGGCTTTGAATCATTAATTTTTCTGTTAAATTGTATGACCTCTTCTATCATATTATATAATGTATAATCCCAGTTATCCTTAATCAGGTGAATGCCATGTGTCCTCATGCTTTTCCTCATGCTTTTTCATTAAAGACTGATTATTCATCTGGATTATCTTGGTTTTTTGGTAGCTTCCAAGTGGCACCTTACTCTTGTTATCCTTTGTTTTTTGATTATTACTCAGTTAACCTGTTAGCTAATGGAGAGAACAGTGGAAGCCAGAAAAGGTAAAAAAAATATTAATTTATTAATGATTAGAGAAATGGTGAGGAAGAGTTTATAATTTTTGTCTCGAAGAGTAGTAGGTTCTGCAGGTATTAGTAACTGGCAGTATTCCTTTTGCATAGAAAATGAATAAAAGCTGTGCTCTGAGAAATTTGAAGAGATTTACAGGTTGTAATTCATGAAATACTTGGTTTTAATAATGAAACTTTCCATCAGTAAGAATATGGGTATCTTTTATGTGTATCAATGTGTTCGTCATTATAAAAGATTAGATCCACTTTATATTGTGTTATTTTTATATTCCTTAGCCATTCTCAAAAGCTGTTGTGAGGAAATACTGAATTTAAGACTCAGATTGCCCTTTTTTTCACAGCTTATGTAACTTCTAGTGGCCTACTTGGATGGAAATAAACATCTATGGGCTATAGTTTTTGCTCTTCTGAAATGCCAAATTTCAACTCAGAGCAAATTCTTCAGCAGAGCAATAAACCTTTGAAAATTGCTTTATAATGGAAATGCTGACAGACCATTAACTATAGTGGTGCCAGTGCACTGCTCAAACATACATAAGGTGGTCCCATGTTGCTAAACAACAGTAAACTGTTGAGCTGAGTCCTTCCTGTTGTGTCTGCTGCTGTAGAGAAGTAGCATGCTATTTATTTGTTATGCCATGCAATTATTAATGAGGAAGCTCAGGCGTCACTTTTGTTATGTTAGGAGTGGGATAATTTTAGAGGGAGAAAGTGGTTTAGCCTGTGCTGATGCTAATAACCTGCTTTATAAATTCCCATACCGGAAAAGACAAGTGTAAATTTAACATGATGCATTTAATCATTATTCCTGTTATAGTGCCACTGAAGCAGATCAATGTTTTCTTACTACCAATTCATCTAAAAAATCATTATTAGGCATATTGGAAAGTCCTCAATTCAACAGAAATGTGGATTCTAGGATTTTCCAATTGCTGTGAAATAGTAATGGAGTGCTATTTGGACAATCATTACTCTGTACATCTTATTAAAATTTAAAGGAATCAGACCTGAAAATTCTTGAAGTGCTTCAGAAAAGAGTGATGTATTCATTTATTTTAAAAAGAGAAATAACAAGGAAGGTATATATTGTTGTTGTTGAAAAGGGTCATGTGCATATTACATATTAATTGTACTAGAAAAAGAGTGTAGGCCTTAATTTCAGGAGCTATGACATTCTTTCAATACATTAAACAAGGATACAGGTAGATTTTTAAATAAGAAGCAGTAATAATAATTTAAAACAAATCAAAATTGATATATTACTTGAAGAAAAGGAAAAAAGAACCACTTGTTTTTTATATATAAGTAGGTGCTTAGATTGAGGTAAGTTGCAATAAAAATATGTCCTTCAAACATTGAGAAGAATGTATCGTTTCTGTGTTGGATTATTTAATTTTTGATCACTTACATAAAATGTTATGTTTATACGTATATACTGCTAAATGGGTCCATTTGTGACTTTTTTGTTTGGTGTAAGTCTGGGAAATAAGAACTAGTATAATGAGCACACTAAAGCACACTAAAGACTGCAGTCTGTCTCTAACACACACACACAATATATATATACACAATGGCACATTTTTTAGGAAAACAGGTGCTGCCTAGTGTCCAACTCAGGGTTAGGGTTTCTGTGATTTTTTTTTTTTTTCCTTCTCATTGTCCAGTTACCTTATTTTGGATCTAATGTTAAATACACACACACACACACACACACACACACACACACACACACACACACACACATTTAGCATTCTTTTTAAAAAATTAATTATTATTATAGTTTTTTATTTGCAAAACATGCATGGGCAAGTTTTCAAGTGACTTGCCCCAGGGTCACACAGCTAGGAAGTG
Organism: Sminthopsis crassicaudata; assembly: GCF_048593235.1. Taxonomy (NCBI): domain Eukaryota; kingdom Metazoa; phylum Chordata; class Mammalia; order Dasyuromorphia; family Dasyuridae; genus Sminthopsis; species Sminthopsis crassicaudata. The sequence continues at coordinate 283,890,670 of NC_133620.1, read as the reverse complement.
TTAAGTGTCTGAGATCAGATTTGAACTCAGGTCCTCCTGAATCAATATTGACTCTTGCAAAAATTTCTGATCTAAATTTTTCCTTCGTTACTCCCATCCCTTCCCCTAGGTGGCAGGTAGTCTGATACGTGTTAAATCGAATATATGTTTACATATTTATGCAGTTATGCAGTTCTTGCTGCACAAGAAAAATCAGATCTAGAAAGAAAAAAAACTGAAAAGGAAAACAATACACAAGCAAACATCAACAGAAAATGTGAAAATGCTATGTTGGCTACACAGTTCCCACGGGCTTCTCTCTGGGTGTAGATGGCTCTCTTCATCATTGAACAATTGGAACTGGTGTGAATTAATCTCATTATTGGAGAGAGCCATGTCCATCAGAATTGATCATTGTATAGTAGTCTTGTTGCCTTGTATAGTGATTTCCTGATTCTGTCATTTCACTTAGCATCAGTTCATGTAAGTCTCTCTAGGCCTCTCTGAAATCATCCTGTTGGTCGTTTCTTAGAGATAATTCCATACATTTTTAATAATTTAAAAAAAATGATCTTGGGTAGGAAAATAAAATGAAAAGTTGTGTTATAGGTCAGAAATGAACTTCTTTGCTTTGAAGGGTGAGTTACAGACTTGTTATTTTGGAGAGGAAATCATATGTAACAGCTTGAACTGCATCTTTTTTGGGGAAGGGGGAAGAATAGGATATATGTTATCCTAAAAATCCTCTCAAAATACATGGTATTGTGACATACTCTTAAGTTGTATTTAAGGAAAAATTTTTAAGAATTAGTTATTGGAGTATTCTTCTTTATCATTTGTTTCTAAAAGTAGTAAGACCTGCTAATTTATTTTTTCCTTTTTGATTTCTTTTAATATTTTATTTTTCCCGTTTCGTGTAAAACAATTTTTACATTTTTGAGTTCTGGATTCTTTCCCTCACCCGCCCCCCCCAGGTAATTGAGGGAGACACATGTGAAATTATGTGAAACATTTCCATAAATGTTATGTTGCAAAAGAAAACAGATCTCCCCTTTCTAACTCAACACACCTTTCCCCAAACCCTCAAGAATAAAAAAAGTATGCTTCAATATGTATTCAGACCCAATCAGTTCTTATTCTAGGTATGGATAGGATTTTTATCAAAAGTCCTTCAGAGTGGGGCAGCTAGGTTGGTATAGTAAATAGAACCCCAGCCCTGAAGTCAGGAGGACCTGAGTTAAAATGTGACCTCAGACACTTAAGACTTCCTAGATGTGTGACCTTGGGCAAGTTACTTAAGCCCCCCCCCCAAAAAAAAATTTCTTCAGACTAATCTTGGATGATCATTATTGCTGAGAATAGCAGTCATTCATAGCTGATCATCCCACAATTTTGCTGTTACATTTCACTTTTCTTTAGCTCATGGAGGATTTTCCAGGATTTTCTGAGAGCATGATACTTATTTCTTATAGAAAATAATATTCCATCATAATCAATTAGCCACAGTTTATTCAGCCATTCCCTAATTGATGGGTACCCCCTCAATTTCCAATTCTTTGCCCTGAGAATCAAGAGCTGCTATAAATATAGGTTCTTTTCTTTCTTTTATATAGGTTCTTTTCCTTTTTTTTTTTTTTTTTTTTAATCTCTTTTAGAGTTCATACCTAGTTGTGGTATTGAGTCAAACGATATGTGTAGTTTTATAACCCCTTTGGCATAGTGCATATATTTTGATCATTTATCATTAGGGGGAATGGCATTCTTCTCAATTTTTCTTCTACCTCTCTTACTTGATTTTCAAAATTCCTTTTGAGCTCTTCCATGGCCTGAGACCAATTCTAAATTTTTCTTAGAGGTTTTGGATTTAGGAGCTTTGACTTTTTTTTTTTTTTAACCATCTTCTGAGTGTGCATTTTAATTTTCCTTGTCACCATAGCAACTTTCTATGATCAAAATATTTTTCTGTTTACTTATTTTAAGTCTTTGTTAAAGTAGGCCTGTTTTCCAGGATGGAAGATGCAATGTCCCAAGTTTTAGGGGTTTTATGCAGCTGTTTTTTCTTTTTTTTCTTTCTTTCTTTTTTTTTTTTTTTTAATTATAGCTTTTTATTTACAAAACATGCATAGGTAATTTTTCATCATTGACCCTTGTGAAACCTTCTGTTCCAAATTTTCCTCTCCTTCTCCCAACCGCCTTCTTTAGATGGCAGGTAGTCCAGTGCATGTTAAATATTTAAGGTATAGGTTAACTACAATATATGTATACATATTTATACAGTTATCTTGCAGCACAGGAAAAATTGGATTTAGAAAGAATGTAAAAATAACCTGAGAAGGAAAATAAAAATGCAAGCAGACAATAACAGATAGAGTGGAAATGCTATGTTGTGGGTCCACACTCATTTCCCATAGTTCTTTCGCTGGGTGTAGCTGGTTTTCTTCATTACTTAACAATTGGAACTTATTTGGATCATGTTGTTGTTGAAGAGAGCCACTTCCATCAGATTTGATCATATATATTTATATAGTGTTGTTGTTACAATGATCTCTGGTTCTGCTCATTTCACTCAGCATCAGTTCATGTAAGTCTCTCTAAGCATTTCTGAAATCATCCTACTGGTCATTTCTTATAGAACAATAATATTCCAAAACATTCATGTACCACAATTTATTCTCCAATTGATGGGCACTACAAAGCCACTACAAAGAGGGCTGCCCCACAAACATTTTTTTTACATACAGCTTCCTTTCCCTTCTTTAAGATCTCTTTGGGATATAAGCCCAGTAGTAACACTGCAGATCAAAGGGTATGCAGTTTGATAACTTTTTGGGCATAGCTCCAAATCGCTCTCCACAATGGTTGGATCGGTTCACAATTCTACCAACAATGTATCAGTGTTCCAGTTTTCCCACATCCCCTCTAGCATTGGCCATTTTGGTTTCCTGTCATCTTAGCCAATCTGAGAAGTGTGTAGTGGTATCTCAGAGTTGTATTAAATTGCATTTCTCTGATCAACAATGTTTTCAGAGATCCTTCTAGGAACCTGTATTACGTGCTAGCATAGCAACACAGAAAGTATGCTTTAATCTGCATTCAAAGTTCTTCAGCTCTTTTTTATGGAGATAGCATCATGGATCCTTCATCATGTTTTAGATCATTTCACAACTGGTCATCTTTATGATAGTATATCTTCCAAGGTTGCTCTGAAACCACCCTGTTTGTTTTTTCTTATAACACAATAGCATTCCATTACAGTTATATATCACAGTTTATTCAGCCATTCTTCAATAATTGGCTATCTCAATTTGTTAATCTTTGTTACTACATAAAAAGCTGCTATAAGTATTTTTGTATGGGTCCTTTGCCCCCCCCCCTTTTTTTTTAACCTTAGTAGTAGTGTTGCTGTATTAAAGAGTATGCACAGATTTATAAGCCTTTCTAGTATTGCTCTAAATTGTTCTTCAGAATAATTTAGTTCACAGCTCTTCCAGTAGTGCATTAGTGTCCCTTCTTCCCTTCCCCCCCAAATCTTCAGCATTTGACTTTTTCCTTTTCCTTTTCACCAATCTGATCTGTAGCGGTAGCTCAACAGTTGTTTTAATTTGCATTTCTCTAATCAGTAGTGATAACATTTTTTAATGTGGTTATTGATAGCTTTTGTTTCTTCTAACTGTGCCATTTCATATTCTTTAACTATCAACTGGGATATGGCTCTTATTTTTTATAAAATTGGCTTAGTTCTCTATATAATTTGATAAATGAGGCCTTTATCAGAGAATCAGTTGAAAATTCGTCCCTCTCGATATCCTTCCCTTCTCTTCCCCTCCCAACCCCTCAAGTTTTTTTGTTTTCCTTTTGGGTTTGACTGCATTAGATTTGTTTGTGTAAAAAGCTCTTTAATTTCAAGTGTTCAGAATAATTTTTGCTTTCTGGAGTCTTCTCTATTTTACTTGATCATAATGTCTTTCCTTATCCATATATACATATGGATATCCACATACAGATATATACTCTCTTGGCTTTCTTATGATAAATCATCCTTAATGTCTAAATTGTTTGTCCATTTTGACTTTATTGGCATGTGATATGTAAATGTTGGTCTATGGACTTTTTTTTTTCTTTTTTTTTTTTGAGGTGATTGGGGTTAAGTGACTTGCCCAAGGTCACACAGTGAGGAAGTGTTAAGTGTCTGAGACCAGATTTGAACTCAAGTCCTCCTGACTTTAGGGCTGGTGCTCTATCCACATCTAGCTGCCCCTAAGAGACTTCTTGAATTTATTTGTTTTTGTAAAAATTAGACTACTGGCTAGCTCTAATACACACTCCATAATGTTCATACTTTGGGTTCATCTTCACTATTATTTGTTTCTGTAATGTGCCTCATTTTCCTAACTTTCTTTACTTGTCGAATTTCTTGTTCATTCTTTACATTTTAGTTCAAATCTATTTCCAAGAAATTTTTCTCAAATTCTTTCTCTCAAATAGTAGTGATCTTTACTCCTATTTAATTTTACATAGTAGTACTTGTTGCACATCTCTCATATACTCATATTGTATTATAGATATTTGTGTTTATATCAGTTCTTTCTCTATGCTGTACAAACTATGAAGGCAGAGACCATACCTTTTCTAAAGTTTGTCACTGCTATAGCTTTATGTATTCTATAGATATTAAATTAATGTTGTTTGAATTGCATTGGATTTTGGAAATTCTTGGCTTGCTGAAATGTCACATCATGTAAATTAAATCTGGCTAGAATCTTGAAATATTAGACTTGGCTTTGAATTGGTGCCCCACCTATTACATGTCCCCAATAAACCATTACTTCCTTCACCATTAATGTGAAAAGAAAAGTAATGCTATCTTATTTTCTTTGTGTCATTTTTGTCAGTCTGCCATAACAAGGGGAAGTTGTGCTTGGGCTTGCGCAAAAGAGAAAGCATTTATGAAACTGTTAACCACTGTGCTTTTAATGGGGATATAAATATAAAATTAAGACAGTAAGAAATAGAGGGCTTAACCAATCTCAGAAAAAGTCATTGATCAAACCATAAATGAACTTAAAAAGAAAAAACCTAGAAGCCATGTGAATATTAAAACTATTCAAAAGCAGTTAATTCTAATATTATATAAGCTACAAAAACAAGAAGAATGGTGCACTAAATTCCTTCTTTGATAAAATGAATAGTTATGTTACTTAAGCTTGGTAGTCAGTATGGAGTAAAAAACTTGCATTGTATATATTCAAATATGGTGTCAACCAAAAGGCATAAGCGAAATATCAAAAGATTGTACCCTGAATCAGGTTGGTTGTATACCAGGAATGTAGGGTTGACTCAATATTAGAGAAATTATAAATATAGCATATCATGTTAATAAGAAAAACAAAAGTCATATATATGAAGAAAAAATTTTTGATATATTCATTTCTATTAAAATTTTAAAAAGTTTATATGAACATGAAAGGATTCTTCACAAACAAAATGAATGTACCTAGAATAACAAGGGAAATAGTTGAATGGGGGAAAATTTTTTTGTACTATATTTTTGCAATAAGGGTTTGATATAAATAAATAACACGGTGGCCCCAGAGTCTTGTGCAGAGTTTTAAGCTATTAGCTAAAATACCTCACTTAAGCTCTTAAAGCTTAAAACTGCACTAAGTCTAAAAGCCATTCCAAGTGATAATGAATTCTCACATTTGAATATTATTAAGGAAGAAATGCAAATCAAAGCAGTTCTCTGTAAATTGGTAAAGATGGCAGAAGATAGGAATTTAAAAAATTATGGGATGGTAAGTTCTAGTATGTTGGTGGAATCAAAATAAAATGGAAGGATCCTTTTATCTGGTGATTTCCTCATATAGGTTAAGGAAATCATTGATAAGAAGTTTTCATACATACCAAAATATTTATAGCATCCTTCATTTTTGTCTTTCCCCCATTTTTATTATTGAATTTGTTTTTTAATTTTTACTTAATAGTATTTTATTTTTTTCAATTACATTTAGATAGGTTTTCAACATTCATCTTCATAGTTGAGTTAGAAAATTCTTATCCTTCCTCCTTTTCCTACCCCTTCCCAAAGAGAACAAGCAATCTGATACAAGCATATTGAAATCTTTCCACATTAGTCATATTGTGAAAGAAGGCTGAGAGCAAAAGAGAAAAATGAAGAGAAAGAAAAAAAGAAAAAAAAGTAATTTTTTTTTTCTGGTTGTAGTCAGCATTTTTCAATAAGTTCATTGGAATTGTATTGGATCATTGTATTGATGAGAAGAGCTAAGTTTATCATTGCACAATGCTGCTGTTACTGTATACAGTGTTCTGCTGATTCTTATAATAGACCTTTTTTTGATAGCACAAAGTTGGAAATAAGATAGATGTTTATTGAATAGGTAATAGTTAAGTCTTTGTGGCACATGTATGTAATGGAATATACAAAACTGTAAGAAGATTATGATGAATACAAAGAAGGGTCTATATGATGAAATTAGTAGAACTAAGAAAATAACATACCTACTGACTACACCCATATGTCAATAAAAGACCAGCTACAAAATAGTTAAAATTGAATATTCCAAATTTACAAAGATAATTTTATTGGTAAAGAGGGGAGGGGAATTTACTAGTGTGATATATTGCACATATTATCAGTTTTGCTAATATTTTCCTGCTAATTTTCTTTTCTTTTGGGGGCAGTGGGAATGGGAAGAGTAGCAGAACAAATTAGATATACAGCTTACTCAAGCAAATTAACCCTAGCAAGCCTAATGTTCAATAAACCTAATGATCCAAACTATAGACTTAAGTATTCACATTCAGTAAAAGCTAGAAAACATTCTGGCAGAAATTAGATTTAAATCAACACCTCACAATGTTGTTAATACCAAGATAAGTATTATATGATTACATGACTTAGCTATGAAAACTCACATTATTAACATATTAAAGAATCAAGGGAAAAGTTATCTTTTTTTGGATCTGTGTTATCCATGACCAAACCAAGGGATAGAGAAGATCACAGGATAAAATAAAATGGATAGTTTTAATTTGCATAAAATTGAAAAGGTTTTGCTTTTGTTTGTCAAAAAAAACCCCAGAATAGTTAAAATTCGAAGAGAAACGGATAACTGGGGAAAAAAAAGCCTACTTAACAGTCAAGTTTTCTGACAAAGGTTTAAGATTTACCAAGATGTGTAAATAGTTGATACAGATTTGTAAAACAAGGATCATTTCTCAATAGATACATGATCAGAAATTATAGTCAGCATCTATTTGAAAAATAAATGACAAAAGGATATCAGTTTTCAAAGTAAAAAAATCTTATGCTCTTTGTAACTATATGGAAAAACCAATGTTTCACATTGCCTTATAATTAGAAAAAATGAAGACATTGTTGATGTCTTAAATAATGGATGAGTTCAGCCATTCTAGAAGAGTAATTCAAAGGTATATAGTAGAGCCCCAAAAAAAGGTCAAAGAAAAAGAGGGAAAAGGGGATGTGTGTACGTGAGCAATACACATGCACACTCACAAAAATACTTAGATTCATTTTGGTAGTGGCAAAATAAGTAGAAAATAAGAATCTGGCAACATACTAAATTATTTGAATGCAATAAAATAATGTTGTATCATAAGAAATGAAAACAACTTTTGAAAGACTTAAGAATTCTAATTAGCACAACTATTTTTGGCCATAACCAATGTTGAATTTGGTTTGCTTGATTATTTTATATCTGTTGCATTGATCTTTTATTTGGGGGGAGAGTAGGTGGGAAGGAGAAAAGGCTGCTAATTGACTCACCCCTCTTTTTCTTTGTGATTGGAGCTTTTTGTAAGTATCGTGGAAATGATTTAATTTAATTACTAACTCCAAAATATGTGCATGTCAGGTTTGCTAGGCAGTTAACAATATCCTTGTGTTGGGTAGACTCTGGTTTCCTAGATAAGAATGCAGAGCAGGGTCTTTGACTAGCCAATGTGCTAAATCTAAAGATGTTGCTATGAACTTAAAATCAGGACAGGATGTGGTTTGTTGCTGTTGGATGCAGTTTGTTATTGTTATTGGAAGCAGTGGGAGTTATAATGAATTGTACCTATTCATCTATATTCTTTCAATTTGCCCCTCACGTAATTGACAAGTGTTATTTTAAATAAATGTCCAAAGAGTCTGAGGTACAGTTTGTGACTGAATATCTTCACAAAGCAGCTGCCAAGTCTATGTAGGAATCAGATATGTGTTCTTTTACATTATCAAGGATGCACTTCATTGAATTTGTTCTATTGAATAGAATAAAGAGATCATTGTATACAGCAACCACAAAATTATATACAATGATCAATTATGATGGACATGGCTCTTTTCAAGAGCAAGGTAATTCAGGCCAGTTCCAATGGACTTGTGATGGAGAGAGCCAAAGAGAGGACCTCAAGGATTACAATAGTATTTTCAAGTTTTGTTATTTGCTTGCCTTTTTGTTTTCTTCTTTTTTTTTCCCCCCCTTTTTGATTTGATTTTTCTTGTTCAGCATATATTTCCACAATTATGGAATTGCATATTTAACATATATTGGATTACTTGCCACTTAAGAGAGGGAAAACAATTTTGGAACACAAGAGTTTTTGCAGGGGTGAATGTTGAAAACTATATGCATATATTTTGAAAATAAAAAGCTTTTTACAAAGAAAAATACACTTCACATGGTTAATATGTTGTATATGGCTCATTAGATCAGTGTCAGCCAGTTGAAGTTGGGAAAGAGTTCTTGTCAAGTTGGTCCTAAGCCCATTGCTTTTTAATACTTTAATTTATAACTCTGATGATGGAAAATGGTCTTTAAAATAAGGTTGGATAATTGGGTTGGATAAGTATGTTACGATGGGAAAGTGGATTAAAATTAAGAATGTCTTTGTTAAGAAAAGTTTTTAAATGTATTAACTTTTTTGCTTATTTTCTTCTTTTTAGAGATACTTTATTACTGATTATAACATTAGGAAATTCATTGGAAAAGGTGAAAAACATTAAGCTCAAATTTTGTTTGTTTCAAATGTTCCCATTTTTATATAGTGATGCACTATATTGAATGATTGGGACTCATAATCAGAAGAAAGGAGGGGAATGCTTTTTAAATCAATAGAGTTCATATATTAAAGTATTGTAAATTTCCTTAATACATTTTCATTAACATTTATTACTAACTGTTCTTAACATATTTTAGATTTCTAAAACCTAGATCCTGTGAGAGAAAAGAGGATCTTTATAATATATGTATAAATGCACATTATAGAACAAATTGGGAATATACTAAATGCTGTGAAGTGTGCTGTGTGGTTTTTACTGTTATTTGTAGTCTCCTCCTGATCCCTTGATAATTTCGGTTCCAAATATAGAAAGTAACTTTTTTGTTGCTTGTTTAAAATTCAGATTGACATGAAAACTTAAAAGTTATGCTTTTTCTTTTTATAGCATAGCAGTTACTCAGAATTTTTTTCTCTGGATAGTTCAGCAAAAAAAATACAGTAGCATTTTTTGGTTTTTGTTTTACTCTCCTCTAAAGAGAGCAGTAAAGATGAATTGGTTTTTTTTTTTTCTTTAATTTAGATAGGAACTTGAATCTGTTTTATGTTTTTAATTGTTTTGTTATTAATTATGCTTATTATAGCTTATTTCTAAGATTTGATAGTTGTGAGATTAGACTAGTACATATTTTATCTAGAGACCTTTTAAAAGTTTTTCCCCCTTTATTTCATGATAGCTTACACCTCATCCCACCCCAGTTTGTTGCAATATTCTTCACAGTGCATTTTTTTTCCCTCCTAAATTCATTGATGTTTGTAACTATTCTTTATCATTCTAGCTAGATAACTTGTTAGGTTAGGTACTGATCTGAGCTTTTTAGGAATTAATATAGGAAAACAGCCTAGAACAGGGGGCAAAACAAAACAAAACAAAAAAAAAACTCTTAAGTGTGGATTCAATTACAGTGCAGGAAACTTTAAAAAAAAAAAAAAAGTGCCAAAACATTCCTCAAGGCAAGGGCATATAGTCCTGTACTATACTATTTTTTTTTTTTTTTTTGGCTGAGGCAATTGGGGTTAAGTGACTTGCCCAGGGTCACACAGCTAGGAAGTGTTAAGTGTCTGAAGTTAGATTTGAACTCAGGTCCTCCTGACTTTAGGGCTGGTATTCTATCCACTGAACTACCTAGCTGTCCTATACTATACTTTTCAGTTCTTATCATCAGCCTTTCTTTTTAAATATAAAAATAAACACATGATTACAAGATTTAAAAAGAAACCTCAATACTTCTGCTTCATAGGTGTATTTTTAAAAAAAATAAAATAAACTGGATATTCAGTTGATTTCTCAATGCTTAGCATCTGGATTGTCTATTCTTCCTTTGAACTAAATCCAGTTTTATCAGTTCTTTTTTTACTTCTTGTCTTTGTAAAAGTTGTTTCAGCAGTATTGAATGATATGTAGCATTTCAGACAGTCTGGATGAACTATTTAAAGCCTTCTTTGAAATTGCCAACTGTGATATCCATTTAAGCTGGTCTTTTTCTTCCTAGGCAAGGGGATGGGTAGGATGCTATGGCTTGGCATAGTTATTTGATACTTCCTAGAATGTTAGTTAAGGAAGTAGGCTTTTTAAGTTGCAATTATATAGATAATAGCTGGTAGATTTTCTCTGAAGTAATCCTGAAGGTCCATGTTCAGAATTCTGTTTCTAGGCTTACATTCTATTTTGTGTGAGAAGACGGTGTGAGAATTCATTAGTGTATTTAACAATTATAAAACAATTTGGATTCCCTTAATGCATTGAGCTTTATGTAGATTGATTCTGAATTAAAACAAATGCATATTTTCTGAACCAATTATATTCTGTTGGGAAAAAATATACTAGAACAATGTACTTGATCTTAAAGGTATTTTTACCATCAGTAAGGAAATTCTGTCAACTGTCAATCACTTACAATATCCTGAGCAATTTAACAAAGAAATTTTTTTTTATAGGAAACCTATTAAGCAGGTAGTTTAAGTAGCATAATCCTTAAAAATACAGAAATTGAACTTAAGCTAACACATTAGCTTATTATTTATATATAATAATTAATTAGAACCAAAACTCGGATCTTTTGATTCTGTGGTCTAATGTTCTTTCTCTTTCCTTATTTAGTTGATGTTGGTATCATTTTGTTTTTATTCCCAAGTTTATCGTATTTGACAACCATATGAATTGTGACAGTTTTCTGAAAGACACTTGAAATACAAGAGCTTTTTAGCACGGTGCAAAACAGTGACATTCATAGTCCCTTTTTTTCTCCAAAAAATTAATCTCTCGGTAATCATATACACTATAATTTTGTTCTCTAACTCCAGAGTTGTGGAGTGAATTTACCTTACAGATAATACCTTTTCAGAGTATTTTGCCCAATTAGAATGTAAGCTCTTTCCTTGATGGACATGGAGTTTCTCTCTTTGCCTCTTCTCAACTCCTTTCACATTATCTAGCACATAATAATCACTTAATAAATCTCATTGCCTTCTTTTTATGCTTAGATTTAGGTATAATTGTGAGATCAAGAGGACAATTGGGAAATTCTACTGTGCCATTTTTTGGGAGGGGAATTTAGGTGTTAAAACTGTGGCATTTGGTGATGAATATAAGTTGACTTGAATTCCCTCTGCCTACTCCCCACTATGCCTTTTGGAGCAAGGGAACAAGAAAAGTAGCAGCCTTGTCAATTCCCTCTGGCTCTCTTTGATATTGTTTGGACAAGAGACAAGGACTACATCATAGCTTGCTTCTCAGGTTGTCCTAGCAACAAGAAAAAAAATCCTTCCCTTGGGAACCTTGTGCCAACTTTTGGTTTCTTATTGTCTATGGGGAGCCTCAGGGTTCCCATAGAACTGACATGGAACCAGCAATTTTCTGCTGAGGACTCGAGGTCAGGGTGAGATAATAGCTTTTTCTCCCAAGTTAACAGGAAGCTGACTCAATATTTAGGAATTCCTCATAACTTTTGCAACAATGGAGAAAGGAGGGATGTGTGAGATAACTTGACATTAGAATGAAATTTTTGACTAGTTCTGTTGTTCATATGTATATATATCTTATTCTATAGCTTTATATGTAGCTTGTTGATCTATATATGTATTTTCTAAGGCTTCTAGGTGGCACAGTGGAAGTGTGCCAAACCTGGAGTCAGGAAAACTCCATGAGTTCAAATATGACCTCAGACAGTTAACTGTTATGGGCAACTTAACTCTGCCTCAGTTTCCTCATCTGTAAAATGAGCTTGAGAGAGAAATGACAAACTACTCTGGTATCTTTGCCAATATTAAATGGGTTCAGAAAGAGTTGGATACAACTGAAAATGTCTGGACAACAGCATAATTTATTTCTAAAGTCTTCCAACATTGGAGGAATACAAAAGAGACATATTAACCTTTCTTAATTTCATACATTTCCTTTTGATGCCACAGAATTTTCAGGAAATTTGAAGTTATATAAACTATGCAGATCACAATTACTATTGATTATTTATTAGCTTCTCTTTGAATTTTAGTTGGATTGGTTTTGTTTGTGCAAAAATTTAATATGTTTAATCAAAATTATCTTATTGTCTGTGATGTTCTGTATCTCTCTACTAGATCATAAACTCTTTCCCTATCCATAGATCTAATAGATAATTTCTTTTTCTCTCTTAATTTGCTTATGATGTTATTCTTTATATCAAAGTTATGTATCCATTTGGAGCTTTTTTTGGTATATGGTGTGACATTGATTTAACATTTTTCAAATGGATTTTATTTAATAGTGAATTCTCACCTCATCTGAACTCTTCGGGCTTCTCAAAACACAACTATTGCTTGTTTTGTTTTTATATATTGTGTACCTAGACTATTTCACTTATGAAAATTAAAACAAAAATTAAGTGCATAACAGAAAAATAGAAAGTCAAAAAGAAATGAACAAAATTGCAAATAAAACCATTGGATAAATCAAAACCCAGAAGGTGGTTTTAAACAATAATAAAATTTGTAAATCGGTTAATTTGGTTCAAAAAGGAAAACAAAATTGCTCTTGTGAAAAATGAAAAGGGAATTACCACCAAATAAAGAGGTAATAAAGGAAATATTAGCATTTTGGCCTAATTATGTGCTAATTAAACTGGCAACCTAAATGAAATTGATTAAATATTAACAAAAATATGAAAGCCCTGGGTGAAAAGAACAAAAGCTTCATAAATACTCAATGAATAATTCATGAATGAGCTCCCAAAAGAAGGAGAAAAAATTGGCACCTGATTTACAAATGAACTCTATGTAAACATTTTAAAAAATCATTAATTGTAATACCAAAAGTTATTTGAAAAAAATAGAAAAAAGTGATCTTAAATTAATTTTTATGATACAAATACTGTTTTTGATAGCTAAACCATGGAGAATCAAAACAGGGAAAGAAGCTTCTTATAGACCAGTCTCGATAAGGAATCGATTTAGAAAATTTTTGGTCATATATTAATGAGTAGGCTACTGTGATATATCATAAAAATTATACTTTTTGATCAGGTTGGGTTTATATTAGAAATGAAAGCTTGGTTCTATATTAGGGGACATAATTGAACATATTAATTATGATTACATAAATAGATATAAAATAACTTTTGGTAAGATATATAATACCTATTTTCACTAAAAACACTAGAAAGCATAAAAATAAATGGTTCTTTCCTCAATTTAATAAATAGTATTTATCTAAATCCAGAGCCTGAATTTAGTGTAGTATGAGGATAAATTAAAGCCCTTTCCAGTGAGATCAAGGGTAAAGCAAGGATATCTGTAATCACTTTTATTTTTTGCTAGAAATTCTATAATTTTATTATATTAATTATATTATATTTATTATATATTATAATTCTATAGTAGTCTACAAATAAGACCAAAAAAAATAAATTGAGGGAAATAAGTATAGCCAAAGCATCAATCAAATATTTACTAAGCACTTTGGTAGATCTGCCAGACATAATCTTGGCAGCCCTTGCCTTCAAGGAACTTAAAAGAGGAAACAAGATAGTGATTTTTGCAGTTACTATTATAGTTTCTTTATAGAATCCTGGAAAGTCAACTTAAAAAAATAATTAAAACAACAACTGATCAAAATTGAATAATTATAAAAAACCCACATAAACATTAGCATTTCTGTATATTATCAGCAAAAACCAGAAGGGAAATTTCATTAAAAAACTATCAACTGTATAAAATATTGGGAATCTAATGTACCTATACAGAATTTATATGAATACAATTACAAACAAATCAGAAATAAAGACAATTCTAAATAATTGGGGAAGTAGTCATTGTTTATGAGAATAGGTTCAACAATTGTGATAAAAATGACAATAGTACTTAATTTATTTACCACCATACCAATGTAACTACCAAAGCAATGCTTTATATAGTTAGAAACATAAATTCGAAATGGACAATAAAAATGTGAATTTTTTTGTTACCATAATTCTATTATGTTTTAGGTTTGGCAGACATATCATGGTGGGGCAGTATTTTGTGTCCAAGTTGAGAGTGAGTAGCCACTTTTCATTAGATCAAGTCAGGGTCTACAGATTCACAATTGGAACAAAGTTAGATACTACTAATTGTTAACAAAATGAGCTTTTCTTAATCATAGGGGGAGAAAGACATTCATAGGAAAGCACAGGCTAATTCATCAAGTAAGCATTCTGGATTCAGATGAATATAATTTTCCTGTTTTGGTGTTAGTCATCAGGCTTAAGCAGTCTGTAATCAGTCCCTAAAGTTCTTGAGGTTCTTTAATTTGGGATACCAAAAATGTAGCCTTTTAAACCTGAGCCAATAAAATCTTGAGGACAGTTTTATTTATCTTTTTGAAGTAGGGCCTTAAGAAAAACTAGCCTATCCTAAATGTGACATGGTCCTAGGAAATAAAGTTTCTAATATACTGAATTTGTTTTAGTGTTAAAATTTTTATAAAATTATGAGGGATTCCTTTTAGATTTAGTTTTTAGGGCATAAGCAGATTGGTGATTCTATGTCACAGATTTAGGCCATTCCTAGTATAGGCATTTATGTCATTTAATAACATTTTTTTCTTTTTCCTTTGCCTAATTGACAGGAACTTCAGGGAAAGGTAGAATGACTGACAACAAAGTTCTTATCTTTTTGAGATCTATCTACCAACCTTCTTAAGCTAGTGTGAACACTTCTAATGATGACTGGGAGAATGTTCACATTGAAGTGGGCCCTATCCTACCACAAATTCAGACCTCTAATCTGAGTCAGAATGAAATCTTAAGAGTCTGGCAGTATCAAAAAGCTTTTATACGAAGTTAAGAGACTATTTCTCAAGTGCTCCCTGAAACATATAATTAAATAATATAGTTTGACTTCAATAAATTTAGTCCTTAAGAGGGCAACATAAAAAAATTAGTATAGAAAAACAAGAGTATTACTATATCCCCATGAAGAAATAATGCTCCTGTAGGGTGCTATTGATAAATCAAAAAAGAATCTTTTTGTCATCAGTCCTTGTTACTATTAAATGGTTCAATGTTAGAAATGGATAATAATTTTTATCATTGGAAATAACATTGTAGAACAAGTCATCACTTGCTTTGGTTCCTAGGTAAGCAGTTAAGTGGTACTATGGCTTAGAGTTAGAAACAATCATCTTCCTGAGTGCAAATCCATCTTCAGACAAGTATTAATTGTGTGACCCTGGGCAAGTTGCTTAACCCTATTTATGCCATTTCCTTATCTATCAGATGAGATAATCAGATCAGATAGAGATGAATAAGGAAATGGCAAACCACTCTAGTCTCTTTGCTAAGAAAATCCCAGATGGGGTCATAAAGAGTCTAACAGAACTGAAATGACTCAAGGACAACCATAAAAAAACAACCATGGGATGATTCCATCTGATTTTCCACCGAAACCTTCCATACCATATGTGGTATCCTCTATTGTAATGTTAGCTTCTTGAGAGCAGAAATTGCCCTTCTCTCCCTTCCATATCCCTATTGTTCAACAAGCACTTAACATGCTTTAAAAATTCATTAATTTCTGTCATAGTTATGTGGATACAATTTTGGAATTTATTTATTTGGAATTGAGGTGTAGGGTTAATTTAGTAAGGAATAACTTCGTGGAAGATGGATTTTAAATTAAGTCAAATTTATGGGAAGGATAAATGGTAAAAACTAGCCTTCATTGAACATAACTTCATGTTTAATTTTTCTTTTAAAGTTTGTTTTATATTTTAATTATTTTTCAGATTAAAATATGTACAGTTATAAGGCAAATTTGTCTGTTTAGGTGTCAGCCAAGAACAAGGTTGGGGACAGGTCAAAAAGAATGCTGAACATTTAGTCCTGGGAGCTAAGTTTAAGTCTTAGGTTCTATTGTTTCCCACCTGTATGAGTCACCTTCTGGGCTGCTAGGCCTCGGTACCTGTTTTTTGATTTATAAAATGAATGCTTTAATCAGTTTCTAAATTCTAAATCTGAGATCTGGTAAGACTTGGGGGCTAGCCTTTGGTCCCTTGCAATTCAAAAAAGGTAAGAGGGACCATCATTCCTTAGAATGATAATTGGAACAATTAGGCCCTCTGGTTGAGAGTTTGAAAAGCATTTGATTTGATTTAATTGGGGATAGGAAAGTATGGGAACATGGTGTAGAGTTGTGATATGTTCAGAGTAGTGGAGATGGAAAATAATTTTGCAAAAGAAGAAAAAAATGGTACTAATTTTGTTATGGTAAAACCCTGAAATAGAGAGAAACGTATAGATTCAGCTATTTTCAGAAGAGAAAATTCTTGTTTGGTAAATGAATAGATATAGAAAGTAAAAACTTTAAGTTCTGAATCTAGTGAAAGTTTTTACCTTGTCCCAAGGATGACTTTTCCTTTTCCCTGTATCTTTTAGAGACTTTTATAAAGAATATTTTCCCCTGCGGGTCTAACTTATAACATGTTTTTTAAGTACAGAAAACAGTACTATTGTGATAATAATCAGACATTTGTTGTCTTATTTGATGTCTTTAAAATTTTTGGGAATTGTTGGTTGTGTATTTTGAACTCCTTAATAAGTAGCACTTAAGGTGCTACTTATTATTAAAAGCTGCTTATTTATGCTTTAGAAAAGAATTGAGTAACAAGTTTGCAAGGGGGAAAAATGGAAAAAAAGTTTTCCTTTGCCCTGAAGTGACTTGTTGTTTGCTTATTAGAGTCTAGGTGCCTGGCCAGAAAATATTCTGCATACCTACCCTTCAAAATCCTTGTGTATTGATTAGAATGATACTGAATTTTTAGCTCTTTTCTTTTTTTCTTTTTTTTTGCCCCAGGTCCAGCAAGACTATGAATCTCTGTTCCAAATGCTTTGCTGGTAAGTGCAGTACAAGGTGGTTTGTTTTTGTTTTGTTTATTATTTGTTATTGTTAGACAATCTAAATCATATGGTTGGTGCTTCTTTTGGGTATATGCATGGGGTTTTGTTTTCTTAGTGTTTGTGTGAAATCAGATGCTCCTCACTTTGTTGCTTCATTTATTTGCTTAGTATTGTTGATACAGTCTTCAATGTATAAAAAATATAAGATTCTCTTGTTTATATGGACCAATCACATTTTACTTGGTGTAGAGTTTACAGATGTGTCTAATATGACCTTGAACTATAAAACTCTTTAATTTTAATATGACAATATTTCCTGTCATCCTGATTTGAATAATTAACTCCATAATGAGGAATGCTGTCTTCCCTCAATGTAAACAGTTTACTGTTTGATCATGAACAACAATTCATTTCTCTTTTCTGGGTCATTTTCCTCATTTATTAAAATAAAAAGTTGTGTGTCTGTGTGTGGGTGTGCGCATTCTTGTTGAGTGGGGGAATGGATTGGATGAGATACTCTCTAAAGTTCCTTTAAAAGAGTTTTAAAATTTTGGATAGTTTGACTTATTGGTCTGTGAATCTCTATCACCAAATGAGGCCCTTCATATCCAATGTTGAGTCTCATTGTATTAAAATTAATTTCCATTTTTCCCCCCACTTCATTTGCACTTACTTTAATTGTATTCTTTTCGATTTTCCATGAGAAAATAATCTCAGTATTACACTATAATCTTGGAACCTCTAGATGTCAATCAATAATTATTTATTTAGCATCTACATTGTGCAGGCATTGTGCTAAGTGCTGGGATTGCCAAAAAGGACAAAAGGCAATTCTACCCTTCGATCTAATAGGGTATATACAGCAAGTGAACAAACCAATTATGTGCAGTATAAATAGGAACAGTAAGAAGGGAAGACATTGGAATTAACAGAGTTTGAGAATATTTTAATTGGGATTATAAGGAAACCAGGGAAACCAGGAGAGAGTGCATTCCAGGCATGGAAGGCAGCCCCCCAAAATTCTCGGAACTGAGAGATGGAATGTTCATGGAACAGCTAGGAGGGTGGTGGTGTCACTAGATTGAAGCTCATATATTTGAGAAGCCAAGGTATAAAAAGATTAGAAAGGTAAAAGCGGGTTAGACTATGAAGGGCAGGAATTAGGGAGCCCAGGGGAACTTGTGGAATAGAGGAATAATATAGTTGGATCTGTGCTACAGGAAAATCACTTTTGTAGCTAAAAGGAGGATGGATCAGAATGGGGAGAGACTTGAGACAGATAGACACACCAGCAGGCTGTTAAAATAGTCCAGACATGAGGGGATGAGGATTCTCATCAGGGCAGTGGCAGTATAAGAGAGAAGGGGGAATAGTAAAGAAATGTTGCAAAGGTGAAATTGACAGGCATTGCCCCCAGATTTAGGTACTGGGATTAGGGTAGGGGAAAGTAAGAAAGTAAGAAAAATTGTGATTTGAAAAATAGTGAAAGCCTGACAGACTAAGGATCATGGTATTCTGTGAAATTTGGAAATGTTGGAGTGAAAGATATACTGAACTCAGTTTTGAATATAGAGTTTAAAATGTGAACTCATAGTTTGAGATTTCTGAAAGGCATTTAGAAATATGAGACTAGAAGTCAAGAAGTTATGTCTGGATAGATAGACTTGAGGGAGAAGAGAAGAAAAGAGAACATGGGAGAGAATCCTGTTGAGAATACCTTATGATTAGATTGGTGTTACCTGAATGAGAACTGATCAGAGGAGACTGAGCAAGGAGCACTCTGATAGGAGGAGAAATAGGAAAGAGTGGTGCCTCAAAAATCCAGAAAGAAGAGATTATTCAGGAGAAAAGGGAGGCCAACATGTTAACTAGCAAAGAGAGGTCATGAAGAATGTTCGATAGTATGGCAAGGAAGAGCTATGTGGCAAAAATGGATACAGTTCTGTCCATGGAATAAGACCTGAGTTCATATGTGACCTCAGATACTTCCTAGCTGTATGATTCTAGGCAAGTTACTTTGTTTGCTTCAATTTTCTTATCTGTAAAATAAGCTAGAGAAGGAAATGGCAAACCACTCTAGTTTCTTTGCCAAGATCACCCCAAATGAGGTCATGAAGGGTCAGCTATGACTGGAAAATGAATGAACACAATATGCCATGGTGAGTATAGTAAAAGTCAATGTTTTCAACCTGCTGAAAATTCGAGAATTTTTTAATGGTTTATTATCATTTTCTAAGGAAAAGTTCTTTTGCCAACTTTCACAATAGACACAACAGTTAATTCACTTCCTGATATTTTACATAAATATAATTATATATTTTTTGGAACCTGAACATATGTCACAAATGTAAATAAATGGATCTTCACTGATAATAAACTTTAACCTTGAATATATATTTCTTTTTATGTTGAAACTTTGTCTAAGATATTCCCTTTATGAGCATGGCTTTTGGAAGAGTCAGTTACCTTTTTTTTTTTTTTTTGGCCAAGGCAGTTGGGTTTAAGTGACTTGCTCAGGGTCACACAGCTAGGAACTGTTAAGTGTCTGAAGCCCCATTTGAACTCAGGTCTTCCTGACTTCAGGTGGATTCTCTATCCACTGAGCTATTTAGCTGCCCATTGTGCCACCTATTACTTTTGAATACTTTGCTCTACTTTTAAGTTCTCCAAATTACAGTTAATTAGTATTGGTCTTTATTGAAACAGATAAAAAAATTTTAAATTAATATTTCCCTCCCAAAAAAACTATTGTAATTTGGATTTCTTTTTTTTTTTTTCCCCCCTTTTAAAAAGTTTGGTTGTTTCTTGTTTCTTCTTTAGGCCACAGATCTTTGTTTTTTGGCAGTTTCATGGCATTTGTTGACTGTTCAAATTTTCCTTGAAATCATTGGTGTTTAGAATTTTAAGGGAGTTATTCTTCATTATGGGAGTAATCTTCATTCTAGAATAAGGAATTCCATGTCTTCCCTATAGGAGTCATTCTTTCCCCTCCCCCCTTCCTATCTCCTCAATTTCTTGAATGTAGTTAGCTGGGGAGAGAAGGAACAGTAGTCAATCTGAAAGTCTCATTTGGTGAGTTTATCTGGGGTAAATCGTAGGAAAAATCAGAATTGTGAAACATTGTAGTGGAGAAGAGTGCATAGTATGAAACTTATTTTTGTCAGACTCCAAATCAATGATCATGAAATAGTTTATTTTATTTTATTTTTTTTCTTTCTTTTTTTTTTATTATATATATATATATATTTTATAATATTATCCCTTGTATTCATTTTTCCAAATTACCCCCCCCTCCCTCTATTCCCTCCCCCCGACGACAGGCAATACCATACATTTTACATGTGTTACAATATAGTCTAGGTACAATACATGTGTGCGAATATCATTTTCTTGTTGCACAATAAACATTAGAATCCGAAGGTACATGCAACCTGGGCAGACAGATATTAGTGCTAACAATTTTCATTCCCCTCCCAGTGTTTCTTCTCTGGGTGTAGCTACCTCTGTCCATCATTGATCAACTGGAAGTGAGTTGGATCTTCTTTATGTTGAAGATTTCCACTTCCATCAGAATACATCCTCATACAGTATTGTTGTTGAAGTGTACAGTGATCTTCTGGTTCTGCTCATTTCACTCAGCATCAGTTGATTTAAGTCTCTCCAGGCCTCTCTATATTCCTCCTGCTGGTCATTTCTTACAGAGCAATAATATTCCATAACCTTCATATACCACAATTTACCCAACCATTCTCCAACTGATGGACATCCATTCATCTTCCAGTTTCTAGCTACAACAAAAAGAGCTGCCACAAACATTTTTGGCACATATATGTCTCTTTCCGCTCTTTAGTATTTCTTTGGGATATAATCCCAGTAGTAGCGCTGCTGGGTCAAAGGGTATGCACAGTTTGATAACTTTTTGGGCATAATTCCAGATTGCTCTCCAGAATGGCTGGATTCTTTCACAACTCCACCAGCAATGTATTAGTGTCCCAATTTCCCCACATCCCCTCCAACATTTGTCATTATTTGTTCCTGTCATCTTAGCCAATCTGACAGGTGTGTAGTGGTATCTCAGAGTGGTCTTAATTTGCATTTCTCTGATCAGTAGTGATTTGGAACACTCTTTCATGTGAGTGGATATAGTTTCAATTTCTTCCTCTGAGAATTGTCTGTTCATATCCTTTGACCATTTATCAATTGGAGAATGGTTCGGTTTCTTATAAATTATGGTCAGTTCTCTATATATTTTGGAAATGAGACCTTTGTCAGAACCTTTGTTTTTAAAAATATTTTCCCAATTTGTTACTTCCCTTCTAATCTTGTTTGCATTAGTATTAGTATTAGTATATATTAGTAAAACTTTTTAGTTGATCATGAAATTTAGAGGTGAAGTGAAAAATTGCTTAAAAACAAACAAAACTTCATGTAACAAGGTGGATTGGTGAGATCTGTGAAATTTCTTCTGGAAATAAATTTATGTAGTGGAAAATACTTTGTACATAAATACTTTTGATCGTGTTATTGAACTGTAGAGCAGAGAAGTGTATTCACCATTTTTCATGAGAATAGTGCGTTAGGCTATTGCTAGTTTATCAGGCAGGGAGATGGGAAAAGGATAAGAGTTCCTGATGGAATAATAATCTCTTGAAAGGAAAGCACATACCCAAAGTGAGTACCATTTATAAGTCATTTTCTTTTGTTGTCATTAGTCCTTTGTATTCATTTAGGCTACTCAAATGCTTGGGAAGGTGAAACCCTAGCAACTAGTTTCCTTCAGTTCATTTTTTATAGAGGAATGTCTAGTTCTGGTTACTTCCATCAACTTTGGAGAAAATAAGGATTTGAATTCATTGTTGTAGCCCTAGAGAGGCTTGAAAGGAAACCATTGTGACTAATGTTTAAAAGGACTTATCAATTGTTTATGCTATTGTTTGTTTTTTTCCCCCCTAGATTGTAATATATATTTGCTATCTCTCCCAGGTCTAAGTTATCAGTTGTCTACTTTCAGTACCTGGGCTTGAAAATTATTTTTTGACTTGGATTTAACCATGGGAAATTCCCAGATTGGCAACTATTCTCTTTAAATGGTGAAGGCACTAGACTTTATTTGGAAGTTGCCTAAATAGCTTTATGGGATGTGTGTGTGTGGGGGGGGGGGGGGCGCGCGCATTCTCTAAAGAGCTTTGCTTTTTTATAGTTTTAACCCTGAAAATATTACTGTACTAAAATTCTCTAGGAAATTCTGAAGTAGTCTGGATAAATCAATTTAATCATATCCTGAAGTGTTATGGTTTTGTTTCCTCCAAGAGGTAATGAATAGATAAATACTTCCATAGGATGCCACTAAGATTATCTTATTAACTTATTTTCCTAAAAACTAATTTTTATGTTTCTTTTCCTTCTGTCACTGTTATTTCTCTTTCAGTTTCTTTATTTCATACCCCTTTTGATAATCCTCCTGTTTCCTCCCTCACAAAAATCATACTTTTACATATCTTGAGAAAACTGTCTCAGCACCTTAGGTCCAAGAATAATCCAAGAGAAGAGACAAGAATCACTTAAAGCCTATGCAAGGATTTTTCCATCTTCTGGGATGTTTTTATGTGTGGATTTTATAGAAAATACACAGAGACAATAAAACCTTTTTAATCTGGTGAGAATAAATGGAAATTTGTAATAATTTGGACTTTATCATGATAATATAGCCTTAGAAAAAGTTCTTGTTTTGCACAGTTACAGAAAGAATTTTTAACAGTATTAAAGAAATAAATTATTTTCCAGTATCTTTTATCCAAAAGTATACATTTATAAATGTAATTAATGTACTTATAACAAATACTGCTTTTTTGCTTATTAATTTAGATTACTTGTTTTTCAGTTGTATCAGACTTCTCATGGCCCCATTGGAGTTTCTTTGCAACTACTAGAGTAGCTTGCTATTTCCTTCTCCTGATCATTTTACAGATGAAGAAACTGAGGCAAATAGGGTTAAGTGACTTGCTCCCAGGATTACATAACTAATAAGTGTCTTAAGACAAGTCATTTATATATTATTGATTTTTTACTTTTAATCCTACCTTAATTTCAGAATATATGCCCTTTTCTCAGCAATTAATATTTTTAATGAAAGATTAAAATGAGGGATTTCTTTTTTTAAATCAACAATTTAAAATTAAAAAAAAAAACTTCAGTAAAACCAATCAATATCATCTTTCTAACCACATGTAAAACATTCCACATCTTTAATCCCTCACTAAGGGAAGAAATTTTCTTAGGGTTTTTTTTATTTTTTTTTATTTTTTTGTATTTTGTAAATTTTTTTGAAAAAAATTCTTTAGTTTACATCTTTAATAAATTCATAGAGTCCCACATTAGTTTCAGTTACTGAGATAACACTATATATGTAATGACTGAGAGTTGAATAGGAGCTAATAGCAGAAAAACCTATAAAAATCTTAAGAAAGCATGCTTATATTTCGATTATGAGGAATCTAAAACCCTATATCTTTGCTAAATAACCTTGTATAATTTGACATTCTAAACTCAAAGATTTATATTTCTTAGTGTTTCAGTTCATAAAATTATTGAATAGGCTTGAATACCTTGATAGGCATACATAATTATGATATATTGAAAAAAAAAATTTTTAATTTTCTCTATTCCTTTCTGCCCTTATTGGGGAAAAAAGAAAGTAAAAATTAAAGCCTTTATAACAAATATGTATGGGAAAATATGTTGAAAGAAAACTAATTTGCACACTGGTTTTAGATATATAAAATATATAGATTCACAAATATACACATATGTAGATATATTCATTCATTCATTTATTCTTTTAAATGTCTCAGTCTGCACCCTGAATCCATTGGTCTATGTCCTACTTCACTGTCAGGAGGTATGGGTAGCATATTTCATCATGAAATCAAAGTGGTTTTTTTTTTTATAGTATTGCTATAATATAATAATATTGTTTTCATTCTACTCATATCATTCTATATCAATTCATGCAAGGCTTCCCAGGTTTCTCTGAAGTGGTCCCAATTGTCATTCATAGCTCTACCAAAAAAAAAGTTTTATTGTGCCTGTCTTTCCATAGTCACTCCAGTCTTTATTTTCTTTCTTATCACCTTTGCCAATTTAATGGATAGCAGATAAAGTCTTAGAGTTTCTTTAATTTTCATTTCTCAAGTATTAATTTATAACAGGAGATGTTCTTCATTCTTTGAACATAATATTAATGCAAAACAAAATGCTTTCTGCAACATCTTGATTATTAGTAGAGGTCAGCAGGGTGCCTCTGTAATACCTCACATTTAAACAAAGGAAGCTTGTTGCTATTTGTCAAACATCAGATTATTCTATTGTTTTTTCCATAAAATTCTTTTGCCCAGGTTATTGATATACATTATCTATTTTTGAAGTAGAGTTTCAGAATGCCACCGGCTCTTATGGTTCAAACCTCTTATTTGAAGTCTGGTAACTATATCTTTAGTGACATGACCTAGAAAGAACTGGCACTGCCCAATAAAATGGTGACTAAGAGTAGGTTTTAAATAGTGAGTAGAATGAAACTCTTGATAAGCACCTGGTATCCAGAAAATGATGCCACATTAGTTTGAGGACTAAGTGATTAGTGCATTTAAGTTATTAGTGAATCACTGTCCTCTTTGAGATAAATGAAGCAGGTTTTGTTGGGGTTTTTTTGAAGATATTATGCAGATCATGTCAAAAATAATGATCTTTTCTAAAAAGAAATCAGTCTCAATACTATCTGATAAATATCAAGAAAAGCAAAGTGCCTTTTAGGTCCATTAATAGGGAAGTTGAAATCAATAGCTCTTGTGTCTTTTTCAAAGTAGCTCTGATTATCTCCATTTGCTTTATTCTTATTCTCTACATTGTTTCTTTTAGAAAACTGCCTGTTATAAGCTTAATTCAAACAAATTGATAGAAATAACCCTTCAAAGCCTAGAATGTTGTTCTCTAGCTTCCTTCCTAATTTCTATGTTAATACTTTCAGTGATAATGTATATCAAATTAGAAAGACATTTTAAAGGCTCAGTTACCAGATTAAATAATTAAGTTACATGTTCATGTTCTCATGAGTAGATAGAGAAAAAGTAACATGACTAGGTAGAAGAGCTAAGTGAAGTTTTCTGGTGAGTAGGTGGGTGAGGAACTTCCTGTGAAACCTGGGGGCCTTTTCTGAAGTAGTATATAAAATTGTTCCAGATTATTATTTTGGAGATAGATGTTCTGGAGAACTTTTCTATCTGTGCTCTTTCTAGTAACTTAGTGCCTCTTAAGAGTTAATTGGGTCCATCAGGCAGCTAATGTACAACAATAGAATTAAGTTTTGGATTTGGAGTCACAGAAACTGAACTAAAATCCTAGATTGGCTACTTGCTACCAGTCTGACTTTGGGCATTTGTTTTATCTCTCTGGGCCTTCCTCCCCTCCCCCCCAATCTGTAGAGAATTGGGCTGATCAAAGCCTCTTAAACTTAAACAATAACCTTAGATAGGAATTTTGTGACTGAATGTAGGTGGTCTCAAAATTATGATTTACTATCAGAAAATGTTTGATTTGTATACTTATTTTATATACCTATGTGCCTGGGGTCATGTAAAAAAAGGTGGGGTTTGCAAGTGGAAAAAGTTTGAGAAGCCCTAGGCTAGATGATGTCTTCAGCTCTTGTGATCTACTGCTTTAGCTACTTCATACAAAACTAATACATTTATATATTTCCTTCTTGGTTGAGCTGTTGATTGAAGAAGGGAGACAGTTTCATTTTTATTTATAAATTTGAGAGGCAGTGTAGCATGTTGGACAGATAGTTGACTTTTGAATTAGTGATCTGGGTTCATGTTCTTGTCTTTTATACCCTGGATAGGTCACTTAATCTCTAAAGAATCTCTAACAGCTTTCTAAAATTACAAATTTCAGATGAATTGTTAATCCAAATGAATGAGGAAGATCAGAAGTTTGGATCATTAACACTTATAGATTTTCAAAATTTAAATGGGCCTAAAATGTTGTTGCTTGGTGTACCATCCCCACAAATACATAATTGCCTTCTAAAAAATTGCTGCCAAATGATGACTTTTCTATTAGCCTTTAATCGAAGAACCTCTGATAGTAGGAAGTTATTGTCAAAGTGGACAGCTTAAAACATTTCAGAACAATTCAAATTATTAGAAAGTTTTTTTTTTTATTTAGAGCCAAAATTTTTCTATTCTATTCTTCCTGGTTCTGATATCTTGAAAGCTCCTTCATACTTTTTCCCTAATATGAAGTTTCTTCATATGAGAATTTTTTTCCTTCCTTTTTAAAAAAAATTCAATTTGATTTATTTTTCTATACTTGTTGACCTTTTGGTTGTGCTCCATTCTGTTAATTCTCTCTTCCCATGTTTGGATACTAGAATTCCTATAATATAGCCTAAGATTCTCTTACCTCTTTTGATACTGTTATACTATTCAGTCAGCAAGTTTGCAGTGAATTAAATTGACTGGCTTTTTTCCATATGAACTATTCTCTAATCATGTCTTTTTTTGGTCTGTACTTAAATAATTTTTTAAAAACGTATTTGTTAGGAGTTAGGTATTCTTATTAAATCTTTTTACATTTGGCTTATCATTCTATCCTATTGTGAACCTTTGGGATTCCAGTTGTGTTATCTAGTATGTTAAAACAACTCCTAGTTTCATGTCTTTTATATGTTATTTGTTCTTCAGATTCTGTTTTCTAAAAGTATCCAGGTATATGTTATTAAAGTATTTGAATATATAAAATAATTTAAATTCTCTAGTCCTGGCCATTCTTGTCATTTCTTAATAACAACAATTCTATATTATTGTGCTATAAGAAATGAAAGCATGATTTCAGAAAAAACTTGGAAAAACTTACATAAACTGATGCAAAGGAAAGTGAGTGGAATCATGAGACAATTGTCCGTAGCAACAGCAGTATTGTGGTTTCATCAGTACAGTGATCTGACTTGGTCCCAAAGGTCTTATGATAAAACATGTGCTGCTATTCCAGAGAAAGAATGTTGTCTGCTTACAGATTGAAGCATTCTCTCCCTATCCTCTCTACAAAATGATTAATATGGACATATTTTACATGATTGTACCTTTATAACTTATGTGGGTTATATTATCCTAGGGGGAGGAAATAATAGAATTTGGAATTTTAAAAAGGTAAGAAATTGTTTTAGTATATAATTGAGAAAAAAGTATTTAAAAATAAAACCAATTCTGGAATGAAGGGATCACTGTGTTTTAACTATCCTTAATTGTTTAATTTTAATAATTTTGCTTGGATTTTTTTTTAATATTTTAGGACAATATATTAATATTGTAAAGATATTAATGGACTAAAAGTAGTATCCTATTCTGGTGAGAATGTAGTGTGTGTGGTCTTAAAATACAAAAGCAAATTATAAAACTGTTTTGTAAATTGTGCATGTGGAGAGAATATATATTCTGGGCATGTTTTTGAGGTATCATGGCACAAGAGCATGACAAACTATTGTATATGATTTTGTGGTGGGGAGACAAGTTCACAAGAAAATACCCTGAAATAAAGCAGCAGAAGGCAAGTAAACCTGAAGATGATCCCAAAATGTATAGGAGAATGTATTAGCAATTTTGAATAAATGTGTTATATTTCATGTGTCAAAAATTCATATGGTAACAAAGGCTGTGTGTTTTATCTTGGGATCCCTCAGTGGCTATTTGACTTCAGAAATGGAAAAAAAAAAAAAAAGAAAGAAAGAATGTTGTTATGAGCAGCTCATTTGTTGCAAAGGGGAAGTATTTTTGTCTAGTACATTTTCTACTTCTCTTAGGTGAGATCTCCATTTTTTAACATCTTTGCTATTCCATGAATATATTATTCATATAACTTTAAGCTCATTAACCTTGCTTTCTGCATTGCATATTGAAACACCATGTCTAATTTAGTCCCCTGTGTTTCTGCTTCACAAATGATTTTTTAAAAATTTGGAACAATGACTTAATTGCATGATGCTTAGCTATTGTCAAGTCTGAAGGCAAAGATGAGTTATGTGTTTAGGTAGCAGAACCTCTTCAGGTTTCATTTGTTAAAACTTTCTTGTCTGTGGCTTCATTTGCTAATACATATATGCATAATAGTTGAAAAAATCTTCTTTCCTGTTCTATTCATATGTAGCAATTTGGTTGAGTTATGGAAAAGCTTGTGCTCTGCTTTGTGTATTTGCTCATTTGGAAACCTTGTATAGTTTATAGAGACACTAGTGATTTGTTCCCTAGCCTCCCTGTGGATTTTGTTCCATATTACAATCTAATTCCACGTCCGTGTCGTGCACTCCTGAGCCGTTAATTTGTACATTTCGATGCAGTTTGTTTCATCGTGTTTTTGTAATCCAAACTGAATGTAACGAGCTATGTGCTTTGGGGACCGAGCTTTGCCTTGCCAATTAGAACAAAGTGGTTACTGAGAGAGAGTGTGCTTTAAATAAAACATGGCACCACTGAGTGCGACTGACACTCACTGGGGAATAAAAAGATGGTTTAACTTTTGGACTAAGAAAGATTAAGCTCTACTGTCTAAGATCAGTCCTTTTAAAGAGGGAGAGATGAAGATATTTATTTGCCTTTATAAATAACATAAGATTGTAAATTTTTCACATGTGATTGATCATATTTAGAAGTTTGCTTTTCGAAGTTCAGTTCTTTTTTATGATCATATAGGGTATCTAGATAAAATTCTTTATTAGAATATCAGTCTCCTTCGATTTCTAATTCCCAACCATTCGTTCCAAGGAAAGGTGAATATATAAAGCAGATGGTACAGTTATAGCTTCTACCCATGTCTGAAGCCAAATTCCTTCTGACTTTGTCCCTACTCGACCTTTATAGTTATTGTTATTAGCATGAATACAAAGGCCTGGCATTAAAGTATGATCTTAATTTTTTCTTCTTTGATCACTAAATATAACAAGGGTTTGCAGCCCTAGATAGCAACTCTCTTTACTCTTACAAAACCTTTTGGTTTTATATTTGCAACACCTCTCATATATTTCTATTTCTTTCCTTCGACAGTGCCACCACTCTAGTGCAGGCCCTTATCACCATCACTTGGGACTATTGCAGTAGCCTGCTCTTTGAACTCCTTGCTTCAGGTCTCTCCACTCTAATTTGTTCTCCATTCAGCTGCCAATGTGAATTTTTTGAAGTGCAAGTCTGACCGTAGCACATCTCACCCTCAAGTATTTCTTTATCACCTGTAGAATCAAGTATAAAATACATTGTTTTGCATCTAAAGCCCTTAATAAGTTGGCTTCTTTCTTTCTTTTGAGTCTTTCTTAACCCTTAGATCTCCTCTCCAACTCCACATATTATTTGATCAAGTGACACTGGCTTCCTTGCCATTTCTCACACAAGAAATCCCATCTCCAAACTGCAGGTGTTTTCCCTGGCTGTCCACCATGCTTGGAATTCTCTCCTTATTCATTTAAGCTTTTTGGCTTTCCTGGTTTTTTTAGGTCCCAGCTACAGAATACCTTTCTATTGATTATTTTCAGTTTAATCCTATATACATATATACATCTTGTTTTTACACATTGTTTTGTGTTATCTCTCCTATTAGATTATGTGCTCAACAAGTACAGAGATTTTCTGTTTTTTGCCTTTTTTTTTTTTTTTTGGCAGTGTCTAGTACATATGTATTTATTGACTAATTATAAAATATAGACATAAGTCAACATTTCAGTATATAAAGAGCAAAAAAGAAAGTAGGGATAAATGTTTGTTTCTGTTTATTAACTTCATTTTGCTCTTCTGTCATTTAGCATTTCATTGATTCTTATATTCATTTCCCACCAATTCTCCCCGCTTTCCCTTGTAACTAGTGTAATTTAGCAAAAGAAATCAACACATTGACTTGACTTAGTTTAAAAACATATCTAATTCTTCACCTCTTATCCTTTATTTCTTTACAAGATGTGGGAAGGATGCTTTGTCATCCCTTTTTTCTTAGATGTGGCTGTTAACCCAGTGGAGAACTCTGGACCTGTATTCAAATCCTGTTTGTGATACTTTGTAGCTGAGTGACTCCAGGCAAGTCCTTTAACCACTGTCTGCCTCAGTTTCTACATTTGCAAAATGGGGATAACAGTAGCACCTGCTTGTGAGAATCAGATAAGATAATATTTATAAAACACTTACATACCTTAAGATACTCTATAAATGCTAGCTATACCTGCTATTATTATTCTGGTCATGAATTGATCAGAATTCTGAAGTCTCTAATAGCTTGTTTTTTTAAAAAAATATTATTCATGTCATATTTTAAAATTGTTATCCTAGTTCTGTTTGTTTTCTGCTCTATCAATTCATGTGACTCATATCAGGTTTCTTTAATTCTGTCCCATTTATAGTTCTGGCACAACAACATTTCATTATATTTATGTGTGTATATATGTATACATGTGTACATACACACAGTTACTATATACACAACACGTATCTACATATACATATAGACACATATAGATGTGTGTGTGTGTGTGTGTGTGTGTGTGTGTGTGTGTGTGTGTGTGTGTGTGTGTGTGTGTGTGTGTTTGGTTTCAGATATGTCTGACTCTTCAGGACCCCATTTTGTGGGCAAGGGGATTTCTTGGCAAAGATATTGGAGTGATTTGTGCTTTCTTTTTCCAACTTTTATTTTATAGGTGAGGAACTGAGGCAAACAGGGTTAAGTGATTTGCCCAGGGTTACACAGCTGCTAAGTGCCAAAGGCCAGATTTGAATTCAGGAAAATTGAGTCTTCCTGATTCTAAATTTAGTGCTTCCCTCACTTGAGTAACCACCACTGTGCCATCTACTTGCCCTACCTAAGTGCCCTGTATTAGCTATCATGATATACCATAATAACATTGTATTTTTTAGCCATTTCTTAATTAACTGGCAACTAGCGTGTTTCTATTTCTTTGGTACCACAAAACTTGTTGCTGAAAAATATTTTGCCCTTTTGCCTACTGTCTTTCACTTTTTAGGATATGTGCCTAGCTGTGGTACATAATTTAATTAAATTTGAGGTATAGTCTCAATGTTTTCTTGAGTAATTGGACCAATTCATAGTTCAATAAAGTGTTTCCCAGCAGCCTTTCCAACAATTGCCATTTTCTTCTTTTTGTCACTTCACTCATCTGATGGATGTATGGTAGTTATAGAACTGCTAAATTTAGAATAGCTGACGAGTGCGGTATTCTAAACTAAATATTCTGTTTCAGAAAGAAATTGTACCTTACCAGACACCTTTAAATTAAGATAATAAGAACCCTTTTTTTTTTTTTTTACAGATGGGCAGATCAAATGATCTGTCAGAATATAGCCAAGAGGCACCAGGATTTGAGGAAACTCAGCAGTAAAGAATTTTTTAAGAATACTGGCTTAGTAAAGCCTATAGAAATATGGGCTTTGGGATGCTGAAAATTTAGTTCTTCATATGTTTCTTTAAAAAATATTATTTTTTTTTTAACCATTGATTTCTGAAAACACTTTATTTTGTTGATGATTCCAGGAGGAAGTTACAGCTCTTGAAAAGCAAACTCCCTTTTGTTGTGGATAAAAATGAAGTTTAGGAAAGAATTTACAATGCACAGAGTGACTCTAGAAAGGCAGTTGTGCTCTTGCTTCAGACAAAGCAAAAACAAACAGTCCTCACATAAAAACGGATAAACATAGAAAATGTTACATTGTAAAGAATTATTGTTAGCAAACTGATTATTAGTATTTAATCTTAAATTGTCCTAATATAAAGGAAAAATTAGTTGGATTTTAGGAAGGTTTAGATAGTAACATAGTAGTAATCAGTGGTAATTTTAAAATTCCTGTCTTGATTTTGGATAAATCTTAACAAAAACATAAAAGAAAAGGAACAATATAGAACTGAACAAATTTCTGGAAAAACTAGAGCTAAGAGAGCTTTGACATCTAAATGAAACTGCTCAAGAATGTATGTATTTCTCAGTATTACATGGAGCTTTTGCAAAAATCTACCATATATTAGTATACAGAGAACTGGCAAATGTAAAAAGGCAGAAATAGTAAATACATCATTTAAAGACTACAGCATAATAAAACATAATAATCACTGCAGAGAGCGCACAAACAGATAATAGAAAGGTAAATTCCATTCTAAATGACTATAAAATGCATAAAATATTTAGGTATCAGTTTAACAAAGAACAGGAGAAAATTGTATAGATTCAACTACAGAGTTGTTGGGTTTATTTTTTTTTTTTTTTAATAGGAATAAGGAACAACTTAACTATCTATCTGGAGGAAAAAAATGTATTTGTGGCAAGGATATGCCAATGTAATAAAAATAATAATATACCCAAAATTTAATTATAGTTTTAGTGCTATACCACAAATGTTTGTTAATGTCACACAGGATCTGATTTTTAGAGACAGATGGATAGTACTGCCATTCTAGAGTTGAATAATCAATGATTTTAAATATTAAGATGCAACTCTGGCAAAGAATCTTTCCTAACATTCACAAAACAAGTGATTAATGCTCAAAGTTGAGTTTTGAGATGATAAAAACAAACCACATTTTTCCTGGATAAATTCTACTGGGATGATTTCCTTGGAAGGGAAAAAGCATTGGATTGGATTTCAAAGGCCTGAGTATGTGTCCTTAATCTGACACTGTTTATATATGTGACTACATGTCTCTGAAACTATTTTCTAACCTATAAAATAAGAATACTACTTATGCTACCTGTGTCATATGGTAGTTTGTCAGCAAAGTGCTCTGTAAAATAAAACTATATGTAATTAATTAGTATTCTCAGAAGACTGTAGTGGAAGATTTTTTTCCCTCCACAAAAACTTTGTGCTTCAGGTCAAAGTTTGTCTTTGTTGAACTGAAAATCAACAATTTAAATCTGTTTTTCCTTTCTTCGACAAGAGGGCTTGAGTTTTGTTCTTCTATCTCATTTTGAAATTTATTTTATGTGTCCCTTAGAAAGGGAATCAGTGATAAAATATGTTTGGTGGCAGTTGCCACGCCTGGAGTTATTACTAGATTGAAGAATGATACCTATTTCTGTTAGTCAAATTCCTCCTGATCAGTAATGACACTGTTGCCTAACCACTTGAGAAAAACAGGTAGGTTGATCCTGGTGAAGATAACCTTTTATTTCACACTGATACATTCTCTGTGTCTGACAGCAAGGCCAGTGCATCACTTAATGGCAGTTCCACTTATGGTTTAATGCTGAAAGCTCTTGAGAAACCATTTAAACACTATTTTGACAGTTCTGCTTACTTTATTTGTTTTCTGGAAATGAGGGGTGGGAATTTCATTTAGAGACTTTTTAAATTGAATATGTCTTGGAAAACTGTAGAGTTTCTGCATTGAGTGATCACTAGCAACTTAAAGCAGCTCTATCACCTGTGAAGAGAGTCTCTGAAAGAAAGGAAATAACTTGGTTCATATGCATTTATACATATTTTAAGAGTATGCCACTGTTGAAAAGCTTCAATTTGTTTTAAGCTTCATTCTTTTAATATTCTAGGCATATCTAATTCATGCATAAATATTTCCATATATGTGTTTGACCAATGTAGTTTTTTCATTTACAAAGGAGGAGCTACAGGTATCATTCAGCTAACTAGCAATGCCTGTTAAAACAGTACATTTGGATTTTTGTTGCATTCTTTAACATTCTAAAACTTCCCAGAATATATGTAGAAATTAGATGTAGACTACTTAATGTATAGATTCAGAAATAAAGAATTGGGAAACATTGGAAACACCATACTAACATGTGTCAGAGATAGGGAAAGAAAAGGAGAGGAGGAGAGAGATTTAGTTGCAATCAAGAGAGCTTTTTTGAAGTAAAATGGAAAGGTCAGATTTCATGTATTTGTTCTTATTTGAGCTTCATGTGGCACAATAAAAATTCTTTCACTTTTGGTTAATAAGAGATATACAGAGTTAGTAGTTTCTGGAACACCTGACATTGTTAATCCTTTTGTCTTCTGCTCAGCTCGACCCTGCCATTGGAGAAAAATGACACATTCTACATTTTCAAGACTTTTTTTCTCACACATCTTTGCAATACACAGAAAAATAACACTTTGCAGAACATGGTTCTCTATTTGAGGAATTAAAATCCTCAATGACAAGTACAAAATAAAGTAGGATATTTATGAAGATAGTTTTATAATTGCATTTTTTCTTTTTGATGTTTTGCCAGGCAACAGTTATTAAGCACCCAATATGTACTGGGGCCATTGTAAAAGCATTAGGAATACAAAGAAAGACCAAGTTAGTCCTTCTTTTCCAAAGAGAGTTCAATCTGCTCTCAACTCTCTTTTGTCTTCCACATCCTAACAACAACCAAAAAAACCAAACTCATGATAACAGACAAAATAAAACAAAATGTTTAGTTTATTGAGGACAGAGCATTGTTAAAAATGAATGTGTGTAATATGATTTAAGGAAAAGTTTAATAGTTTAAATTATTTGAGTTTTTTTTTTTACTTTCATTTTCATTTAGGTTTTTGTTTTTGTTTTAGTTTTGGCCTTATTTCTAATAATTGGGAAATTTAGTTTATGAAGAGAGGGGAAATTGATGGTAGCCAGGTCTAGTAAAAAATTGTGATAAGAAGTAGAGCTTGGGAGGGAAATTGCCATGTCAGGAAAGATTACAAAATAAAATTGTCAATATTCCAGGTTCTGTGCTACTGATGTCACTTGTAATTCTGCAGCCCTCAGTTAAGGTCTTCACTTCAGTGAGAGAGACCCTGATTTGATTTCTCTTCTTTTTGCCCCTACATATGGCGTATATAACATATTTATTAGTTAATTAGTTGCTGTTTTGTAGTAATCACTTTTTAAAGAGTGCTGTATGTCTTAACATAATATCAGGAGCATGCTGTTTATATTAAGCTTCTACATAATGGATTTTCCCTCTCGCAAATCCGTATTCTCTTTCTATTCTGCTATCTGTATTCTATTTTGTGTGTGTATTAGGAGGTATAAATGATACAGTATAAACTGATAATAAAATGTTTGTGGAATAAGATTGTTATCATGGATTTAATTTTTTTCCAGGCTTTGCTGAAAGATTAATACATAAAATCAAATACTTTAGATTTAAAATTGGAAGAGACTTGAGAGGTCTAGTCCAGTCCTTGATTTTTACAGATGAGTAAACAGATACAGAAATATTTAGAAAAATATCTTCATTTATTATTTTATTTTGCTTGCTTTATAGAGTATGGAATAGGGGAATAAAAGGATATAATTTTTTTATTTAGCAAAATATAGAAATATTCAAGATGGCTAAATAATATTTTATTTGGTATTTCCTCCCCCAAATTAAATGTAAAAATAATTTTTAACAATTGTTTTTAAAACTATGCATTCTAAATTATCTCCTTTCCCTTCTCGTGGTTAGTTAATAGTAAAAAAAATTATATAAAAATTTAAGCATATAAAATATATTAAACATATAATAAATATGAATAGATGAAATATATAAATTTTATATGCATGTATAAATATGAAAAAATCATTTTTCATCAGTTTCATCACAGCTATTTCAAGGAGAAATTTTTAAAAAGACCACTAGGAGAATCTTGTCTACAGAGAAGAGAGTAGGGAATAAAAAACCCATAATATTTTTAAAGACTTGCCTTGAAGAAATTCCAAATAGAATAATTGAACAAAATGTGTAATAGCTATTTATGCTGATCTTGTTAAGATCAAAAGATTGGATATTTCTAGTGAGAGGCAGCCATGCTACTTGGGAGTCTAGGGATTTGGATTTATTTTGCTGTCCACAGAACTGTAGTTCTGTGTCCTTGAGCAAGTCCCAGGGTTAGGTTTCCATGATGTGTAAAATGAAGTTTTCCAATAATTAGCTTCATAAATCTTAAGTTGGGGAAAAGGTACCTTAGCATTTTTTCAGCATACTAAAAGGTCAGTACAAGTCACCAGTAAAATCAATAGCCAAATAAGACAATGTAGTTGAGTATTGTGTTAAGTTCTGGATATCACATCATGGATTGATGAAGAGCAACAGAGGAGAGCAGTCAGAATAAGAGAGCCATATGTTATATAGGGATTGATTGAAGAAACCAAGGATGGATTGTGAAGAATGTTGCAGGGAAAGTAGGGAATGGAGGATTTGATAGATTTTCTTTGTAGTTGAAGAATTAGATTTATCTTCTTTGGTCCTAAAGAGCAGAACCAAAAAAAATAGGTAGAATTTGCAGAAACAAGTTTAGACTAGATGTTTGGAAAAACTTCCCCAACAATTATAATTACCTGTGGAGCATTTGCTTTCTTTTTTCCCTTTCCCTCATCTTCCCTCCTACTGAGTTAAGTGACTTACTCAGGTTGATACAGCTAGAAAGTATTATATGTGTAAGGCTATATTTGAACTCAGGACCTCCTAATTAAAGGGCTGGTGCTCTACCACATCATCTAGATGCCCCACAATTATAATTACTATGTTATTATATTTCTATATTACACAGTTAAATATGTATTATTACAAAGCACTTAGTGTACTTGCCCTGCCTTTCAGGTCTTTGAGAATAGTCCAGCTTACTAATTATTACTTATTTTAGCCTTAAATATTTTTCAATTATGGGTTCAACTCAGTGGCCCCTAAAGAACCTTTTGCCTCTGACATGACTAAATGAGTGCTATGATTTCTTTCATCTCTAACCCTATAATAATCACAATTATTTTTATTGATACATTGTTTGAACCTACAGGAGTTGCATTTAAATTTGTAACATGCTTATTGTGGATAGCTACTACCCTGTGTCACTGAGGGAAGTGAATAGACATAGTTTCTTAATTTATTTGAACAAGGGGCAATTAAGTGCTTATTGCCTTCCTAATATTGTGCTAGGTCCCAAATAAAGATTTCTTATTAAAAAAAATTAACTTATTAATCAATCAGTAGGGGGAAGAATAACATGATGGAAAGTGTTGTCTATGATCTGGTAGAATGTGGGATAGGAATCTTGGGTGAGGAGAACTTATGAAGATTATTGCCAAGGCCATATAGACCAGTCTTTTATATTCTTTAATATAGTTCCAAATATAGAGGGTTCATTTTAGAATAACAAGTAAGGAGAGAAGAAGAAATTTAGTATAAAAAAGAATTCGGTAAATCTTGGGTGGTATACTGTGTGGTAAGAGAGAGAAAAGGAAGAGATGGAGAAGAAATCTAAAGGTGACCACTTTTAACAAAAACAGTAGGGAAGGGAACTTTTAAGTAAGTTAAGATCAAAGATCTGGGAACTTAGAAGCCCTTCATTTGACAGTTAAAATTTACAATTAAAACAACCAGGGAGGAAAAATAATTTGCTCAAGACCACCTGAATAGTAAGGGCTAATTGGAGGCATAATTTGGACCCAGGGCTTTGACTTTTTCTATTGTAATGAATTTGATTTTAGACTTCTAGATTTTTGAGGGGGGAGGAGTAGCTGTGGGAATCTACTACAATTGTTCTATGGGAAATTGGAGAGATGAACTTTCTTCTACCAATGCAGATTGCTAGATATTATTCAATTTATTATTTAAGCTTATTTTTCAGTTGGGTCCAACTCTTCATGATCCCTTGGACTATGCCAGACCCTTATATCCTCCACAGTCTCTCAAAGTCTGCCCAAGTTTGTGTTCATTGTTTATATGACAGTTTATCTACTTGATCTTCTACTTTTCTCCTTTTCCTTTTTCTTTAGTCTTTTCCCAAATGAGTCCTCTCTCATTATTTGGCCAAAGTATTTTAAGTATCAGCTTTCAGTATTTGATCTTCCAGTGATTAGTCTGAATTAATTTCTATAAATATTGACCGATTTGATTTTCTTGCTGGCTAAGGGTGCTTGGGAACATTGAAAAATTAAATAACTTGCCCAGAGCCATCTACTGTATAGATTCAAGATGGGACTTGAACCTAGATCTTCCTAACTTTTGGCTTTCTACCAGACATAAAGAGCAGAAACAAGGAAATAGGTAACTGGAGTCTAGTGAAAGGTTTTGATTGTGTAATAAAATGTAAGTTGGTTGATGTTCCTTCATCTTTGAATCTGAGTGTATAATTAACAGTGGTCCAAGAGAAGACCATGTCATAGAAGCCAAGGAGACAATAAATGGTGAATGTGCTTGCTTTGTATATCCTGGAGGGCAGAGACTGTCTCTTCCTATCTCTTTTTGTGTCCCCAAGTGCTTAGAACAGTTCTGACACAGACACTTAATGTTGATTGATTGGTTGATACCATTATTAGAGTTTAGTATCAATTATATATGTGGAAAGAAAAAAACAAGCCAGTATACTAATGGAGTTTCCATTCTGTCAGGGGAAACAACATTATACATATGTGAATAGATAGAAAATGTGTGCTAAGTAAACATAAGGTAATTCATGATGGTGGAATGGTGCCATGGAAGAATAGAAGGAAGGGCATATACTCCAAGAAGGTCAAAAGAGAGGGGAAAATCCCACATAGAGAAAAAAGATTTATAATGTACTCCCTTTTGTAGTAGAAAAAGAAACAAAATAAATGCCCATCAACACAAGAATTGCTTTGCTGCTAAAATGTAAGACTCCTCTTCTCCCTCCTTTGTGTAAGTGGTAGACCACAGATATGAATCCATCTTTATGTTCATTGGTTTTACTAAACTTTATATTTGCACATTTTATTATAAAGAATGGCCTATTAGGAGAAAATGTAGCAGATATAAAGACGAAAAAATTTTAAAATCTATTTAAAACACTGAAAATATATAGCCTCTTTGATTTGGTTAACAATTTATTTGATTAGTGTTCTGAAGTTTTCCAGTGTTTTTCGTGATACTATTATGGCAGTTTTGCCTTTTGGAGTCAGATCATAGTCAACTCTGTCCCAGTCTTTCTTGTGAGCTAATTGCTAATGTCAATATATAACATACAGTATGCATTTCCATGTGAAAAACATAAACAATTTGTCCATGTAAAGTTCCTTAAAATTGATCTTTGATAGTGTTAAATTTTCTTGTTGAGTTCAGTTTTGGTTGTAAGAAAAGTCCTGAAAAATCTTCAAGTCCATTGAATGTCCTTCCCCCCCCCCCCCCCCCCATTCAAAATTATGGATAATTTTGTTGGATGTGATATTTTTGGCCACAGGTCTGGTTCTTTTGATTTCTGGTATATGTGATTCCAAACCTGCAGTTTTTTATTTTGGCTGATGATAAATCCTGTACAATTGTCATTTTAATGCCAAAATATTTGAAATTTTTTTTTCTCGTTTCTTGCAAATTTTTCTCTTTGATCTGGAGGTTTCAAAACTTGGCAATAATATTCTTATGTGATTTCTACAAAAGATCTCTTTGAGTGTGGTAATTGATGGATTTTTTTCTCTTTCTACTTTCCCTTCATGTTCTATCACTCCAGGACATTTTCTTGGATTATTTCTTGCATTGTTGTGTCAAGGGTTTTGTTGTTGTTGTTGTTGTTGTTGTTGTTGTTGTTGTTGTTGTTTTTTTTTTTTTTTTGTCAGTTTTCAGGTAGTCCAATTATTCTTATATTTTTTCTTTTTAACTGTTCTTCAGATCTATTGTTTTTCTTATAACATGTTTCACATTCTGTTCTATTTTTTCATTGTCTTGGTCTCATAGATAGCTTCACTGACTTATCTTTGCCCAGTTGTAATTTTCAAAGAATTATTTTTTTCTTTAAGACTCTAATCTCCTTTTCTGGTTGGTTAAAAGTTTTTTTCAATAATCTTTTTGGGGTTTTCTTGGATGTTTTTTATTTTTTCTGTTTTTAGTTCTTTCTCAGTCTCTGCTGAAGCTCTAGCCAAACTCAAATAACCCCACTGCTGTTCCTTTGGTGGGAGTCCAGAGGTGTTTGCACTTCCAGTTGTTAATCCCAGGCCTGGGGTCTTTCTTTGGGTCATCTTGGGTTGTGCCTGGAGGACCCCTGCTGTGCCTTACTTGTCTTTATGTTTCACCTATGTTTGCCCTGAGGCTCAAATTTATTCTGTTTGTGGAGGAAGTCTGGAGAGCTTGAAAAATACTGACCTTTTGTAACCTCCCACCGAAGCTACTGATTGCCAGGGCCATATATACCAATCTTCCCCAGATATACATGAAGAAGAGCAGATATTAAGGTGCCAAACAACCTTTCTTTATTGGCAATCTCAGCAGGGGTTAGTAGGAAGCAAGAGCAAGGGTATGTATGTCTCTGCATTTCTGAATCTCTCTATATCTCTGCCTCTCTTTACTTCTCTCTGTATCCTTTTCTTTGCCTATGGACTGAAAGCTGGTTATTTATATTTTCTCTCCTTTGGGATTATCTTGTGCCTAGCCCACTCAGCACTGTGTTGGTGGATCTGCAGAAGGGAGACACCTGGAGTTAATGCTGGGTCCTGAGACAAGATCTAGCTAGCCAGAGGACACAGCCCTGGACTTCTCAAGGAAATACAGAACTTCCGGCCCCAGAGGCCAAGCCCTTTTTTACCTCCTGGGTCCACCCTACCAGATGACATGGCATACATGGCAATTCTCAGAGGGAAAGTCCCTAACAACCTTACTACACCATCTTTCCAGAATCCTCTTCAAAGATTACATATTATGATTTTTTAGGTAAGATTTATAGCAGGAATCCAAGACTTGTTCATTCTTGGGAATGTCAACCTAATTGATCATACCAATAACTAAAAGAACAAAAATCATCTCTGTAAACGTAGAAAAAGCTTTTTGACAAATATAATACTCATTTCTGTAAATAACAAAAACAAAAAACAAACCAAAAACTCTATAAAGCATAGGAATAAATACTTTACTTAAAATGATGTGTAGTAGTATCTAAAACATTGAGTAGGCATTATCTGTAATGATAGTAAGCTATAGAAGCCTTCTCAGTAAGATCAGGGGTAAAACAAAGGATACTCATGTGATAGAATAAACTGAATGAAGACCTTTCATAAGAAAGTGGCCTTAACCTGTATCCTAATTGTGACTTGAGACTTTGCAGTTAACAAGTTGAGCTATAGCTAAAAGCTGCAGATGTTTGATTATCTGGCTTTTTCTCTCCTCCCCACCCCCACTTCATTAACATTTAAGGACTTAATAAGTAAGTATGTTCTGGGGTAAATATTTATTGTCTGGGTAAATTAGAATTCGCCAGCCAATGGAAGGAAAGATCAGAAAAGGGGGGAGATACTTTTGGTTAGGGTCTATATAATCTTGTTTTGCACTTTGTACTCCTCTACTAACACCTTGTCTGTTAGGAGCTGACTTTTCTCATGCGATCATAATAAATTCTGTTTTGCTTTTTATCTTGAGAATCTCTGATTTTAATTTGAATAGGGGTCACTGTCACACGCATGGATACCCATTATAATCACTTGTATTCAGTATTTTGTTAGAAATGCTAGCTATAGCAATAAGAAAAAGAAATATAAGGAATTAGTATAGTTAATGAGATAAAACCATCTTCTTTTTGCAGATGATATATCTATATATCTACAAATATATAGATATATGGATAGAGATATATATATATATTTAAAGAATTCTAGAGCATCAAGTTAAAAAATTTTGTTGCAATAATGCAACAAAGTTTCAGGATACAAAATAGAACCATATAAGTCATCAATATTTCTACTAGTACCAGCAAGATCTGGCAGCAAGAAATCGAGAAATTCCATTTCAAATAATGTAAATAATATAAATGACATGGGGGGCAGGTAGGTGGTGCAGTGGATAGAGCACCAGCCTTGAATTCAGGAGGATCCGAGTTCAAATCTGATCTCAGACACTTAACACTTCCTAGTTGTGTGACCCTGGGCAAGTCACTTAACCCCAGCCTCAGGGGGAAAAAAATTTAAAAAAAAAAAAAAATATATATATATATATATATATATATATATATATATATATATATATATATAAATGACATGGAAGGCTACAGACAAATTAGGAACTATATGAATACAGTTACAACACACATTTCACACAAAGTCAGATTTAAACAATGGAAGAAGTATTAATTTTTGAAGGGTAAACTGAACCAATATGAGTACTTAAATTAATTTACTTATTCCATGTTGTACCACTCAAACTACCCCCCAAAAATAGAAAAAAATAGTGACAAATTCATCTAGAATAACAAAAAGTCAAGAATATCAAGGGAATTAAAAAAAGAAAAGCAGGCATGTTATAAGCAGTATCATATCTCAGATTATATTATAAAGCAGTAATCAGAGCAATCTGGTACTGGTTAAGAAGTAAAGTGGTACATTGATGGAATAGATTAGATGCATAATATACATATGCATACATTATTCCAGTGGCCAATAGTAATCAAATTTTTTTTTCAATGTAAAGATCCATACTTTTGAGACAAAAACTTAGCATAAGAAAAAAAATTGGGAAAACTGGAAAGCAATGGCAAAAATAGGTGTAGACAAACATTCCAAACTCTATGCCAAGAAAAGGTCAAAATGAAGACATGATTTAGACATAAAGGGTGATCTCATTAATACACTAAAGCAGCATGGAATAATTTACTTGTCAGATCTGTGCTAAAGGGAAGAATTAGCAATGCTTTGTAATATTATTCCTGTGTATGTTTTCAAGGGGTAGACTTCCAAGTATTTTATTTCATATCCTATTTTAAATGGAATTTTCTTTTTTTCTGAGTTTCTTGGTAACAAAAAATGCTGAATATTTATGTGGTTTATTTTATATCCTGAAACTTTCCTGAAGTTATGGTTTACTATGAAGATATGGTTTACTTAAAGTATTCTACAGTTATCTTCTATAAAAAGAGGTCACAGGAACTTTTTGATTTCTTAGGGCATATAAAAGTTATGTTTATACTATACTATATTAACTGTATAACAGTATTCTGACTTAAAAATATGTACATACTTTAATTAAAAATACTTTATTGCTTTAAAAAAAGGTTGACCATCATCTGACCCTTCGTGAGTCATCATCTTGTTGGTGGAGGGTATGGTATTGGTATGTTGATGGCTGCTAACTGATTTTTGGAAGGTTGACAATTTCTTAAAATAAGACAACGATGAAGTTTGCCACATCATTTGATTGTTCCTTTCATAAAAGATCTCTGTAGCATACCCACAATAGAACTTTTTCCAAATTGGGGTTAATCCTCTCA
The DNA here is from genome assembly GCF_048593235.1 of Sminthopsis crassicaudata. Classification (NCBI taxonomy): domain Eukaryota; kingdom Metazoa; phylum Chordata; class Mammalia; order Dasyuromorphia; family Dasyuridae; genus Sminthopsis; species Sminthopsis crassicaudata. The sequence goes on along the minus strand of NC_133620.1, from coordinate 283,847,058 downwards.
AACCCTGTTGCTGAGTTCATGTAATATTCTTCACAATTGTTATGTCTCAGGAATAGGAAGACCTAAGGATGGGGGAGGAAAGAGCTGGTTAGGTGGAACATTTGGGACATACACGATTATTGGTTAATCTCAGTGTCTTATATACATATGGGCATGGTTTGTGGTATCCCAAAGCAATTACCCTAGTTTAGATTACCCTAGTTAGATTTCATAATAATGAAAAAGTAATATTGTGAAAATTAGTAAAATGTGACACAGAGACAAGTTTGTGAGCACATGTTATTTTAAAAATGGTGCCATAGACTTGTTGACATGGGGTTGCCATAAAGCTTCAATTAGTTAAAAAAAAAAAAAAAATCTGTGAATTGCTATTTAAAGAGAACAAGGCAAAAAATTGGGGAAATTTTTTTGGGGGAAATTAGCCCTAAATTTTGTTGGTATTGTGCATTAAATGACTTTCCCTACTTACGGGTACACATCTATACTTATTTACTTTGTTCTGTGCCATCTCTTCAGATGTTTCAAAGGACTTGAATGAGTTTGAATACCTTTGATTTTGATGGAACTTTGCAGTAGTTAAAATCTGAGGTAAAGAAAGTATTTAGGATACAGTCTCACTGCTAGGAAGCCTCTGCAAATCACATAGGCAAGTATCAGGCCTTTAATAAAAGGTCATTGTTAAAGAAACTGCGGTCATAAAGGCCAAAAGTAAATGAAAGATAATTCTTTTTTTACTCTAAAATTAGTCACTTAAAAGCTTTTCAGTACTGTTCATAAGTTCTAAAGGCTTTGGTGAAGATGACTTACAGAAGAAAGACATTTCTGTATCGAGCCCTTCTCTACTCTGTGAGCCTTTTCTTGTAACAAAGAAAGTTAAGCAAAACCAACCCACCAACATGTGACAGCACAGCTTTCTACCACCAGAGTTTCCTACCTCTCTAAGTAAAGAAGGAAAATACATTACTTTCTCCATACTATGAAACCATGCTGGGTCATTAGAATTAAATATTTTTTGGATATTGAAGTCATTGATGGTCTTAAGTTCATCTACTCTAAGCCCCTTATTTTTTTAGATGAGGAAACTGAAGCCCAGAGAGGGGAAGGAACATGCTTTAGGTTATATCCATACTAAGTTTGCAGAATGGGAATTTGAATATGGGTCCTGTGATTATTGTTCCTGAGCAGATTTGAACCCTGGTCTTCTTAAATCTAGAACAGTGCTCTTCAACATTTTACTTACTGTGCTTTGGTTTTATCATACTCTTTGTTTACTTTTGAATGTTTTTCTTTAACTTTTTCTTTTTTCTCAAATATATTTAGTTTTTGTAATATTTTAGCATTTGTAATATCTGTCCCTTCTTTTCACTTTGAAATCAAGAACAAAAACTTGAAAAGTTAAACCCTCACTGTAATCATCTATAGTGTATAAAACAAATTACCACTTGGTCTATCCCTGAAAACATATGTCTACCTGCAGTTACTTTTTACTTTGGCAGGGGGTGAGTGATAGGTTTCTTCAATGTTCTGAACTGATGTCATCATACCATTATTGGAGTTCTGAAATGTCATTCTCTGAAAAATTATTCTCCTACTTGTGCTTATTTACTTTTGCATCACCTCAGAAGTCTTCACAGTTTCCTTAGAAACTATATTTTTAAATGACACAGTAATTGGGTCTCCCAAAGGTCTTTTGGGGAAAAGATTTATGAGGTATTTTGTATAATTCCGTTATATTCTAATTCTTTGACTTTTGTCCACTTTGCCAGGTTGATTAGTGTGAAGTGGAATCTCAGGATTATTTAATTTTCATTTGTAAATTATTAAGCATTTCCCCCCATTTAGTTGATAGCTTAGATTTCTTCCTTTGAAAAGTTCATATTTTTTTCATATCCTTTAAATATTTGTTTTTTGGTGAATAGTTGATAATCTTAGAAATGTAAATCTTACATATATATTGTGAACATGAGACTTTTTCTTTATCAGAAAAAAAAATTTGTTGTGGAACTTTTTTTTTTTTTTTTTTTTGAGTTGCCTGTTTACCTTCTAATTTCAAGTATATTAGCTTTTTTGTGTAAAACTTTTTAATTTTATATAATTAAAAGTCATCTCTAAAAGTCTCTTTTGTGTTATGTAATTGACTTTTATCATTTATTTAATAAAGAGTTTACTCTGTCCATAGATTGGAGAGGTAATTTCTTTCTTGAACCTCTATAATTTATGTTGTCATTTTGTATATCTAAGTAATATATCCTTTTGGAGAGTATTTTGGTATATGTCATGAGTTGTCTGTCCAACTCTAATTTCAATTAGACTACTTTCTAAGTTTTCTTAGCAATTTTTGTCACATGCTAACTAAGTATGAGAGCTTTGTGTTATGCGACTGAATTGTTCCATTGATTACCTCTCTTTTTTAAAAGCAGTTTAGAATTCTTTTTAGTGATTCCTGTTTTGTTACTGTGGTTTTAACACATTTAAACACACTAATATGCTGACCCTTTCCTTTCCACTTTTCCCTATTACTTTTGAAATAACTGAATTTTGTTTTTTTATATGCATTTCAAGATTCTTTTATTTATAACTATGGTAATTTGGTAAAATATTGTAAAATTAATTTAGGTAGTATTGCCATTTTTATTCTAGTTTCTCCATTTATTTAGGTTTGATTTTTTTTTTAATAGTAGGATTCATATAATTATTGGATACATTCTCAAACATTTATAGGTTATCAAGTTATATTGAAAGAAGTATCCCCTTCTAGTTCCTGCTGTTTTCTATTGATAACATACAGGAAAGCTGATGATTTATATGGAAATATATATGATTTATATGGGGACTATATATATATGATTTATATGGGTACTATATATAGCTTTGCCAAATTAAAAAAAAATTATTCCAATTTTTTGATTGTCTTTTTGCCTGGGGTCACACAACTAGGAAGTGTTAAGTGTCTGAGGCTAGATTGAATTTAGCTCCTCCTTACTTCAGGGCTATCTACTGTGTCACCTAGCTGTCCGGATTGAATCTTTTTTTTTTTTTTTAAAGTAAATTACTTCACTTTAAAATAATGATCATGTGATTTCCTCTTTTCCTGTGCTTATTAATTACTTCAGTCTATTTTTCTATTATAGCTAACATTTATTATACTGGATTGAACAGCAAAGTTGATAATGGACTTCCTTGCTTTATCCTTGTTCTATTATTGGAAAAGCCTCTAATTTTTCTCTTACATATAATGTTTGCCTTTTAATTTATATATAATTTATAATTTTTTATTATAGCTTTTTATTTACAAGATATATGCATGGGTAATTTTTCAGCATTGACAGTTGCAAAACCTTTTGTTTCAATTTTCCCCCTCCTTCCCCCCCATCCCTTCCCCCAGATGGCAGGTAGACCAATACATGTTAAATATGTTAAAGTATATAATAAATACAATGTAGGTATACATGTCAATACAGTTGTTTTGCTGTACAAAAAGAATCAGATTTTGAAATAGTGTACAATTAGCCTGTGAAGGAAATAAAAAATGCAGGTGGACAAAAGTAGAGAGATTAGGAATTCTATGTAGTGGTTCACACTCATTTCCCTGAATTCTTTCGTTGGGTGTAGCTGGTTCAATTCATTACTGTTCTATTGGAGCTGATTTGTTTCATCTCATTGTTGAAGAGGGCCATGTCCATCAGATTTGGTCAATTCATACAGTATTGTTGTTGAAGTATATAATGATCTCCTGGCCCTGCTCATTTCACTCAGCATCAGTTCATATAAGTCTCTCCAGGCCTTTCTGAAATCATCCTGCTGGTCATTTCTTACAGAACAATAATATTCCATAATGTTCATATACCACAATTTATTCAGCCATTCTCCATTTGAGGAGCATCCATTCAGTTTCCAGTTTCTGGCCACTACAAAGAGGGCTGCCACAAACATTTTTGCACATACAGGTTCCTTTCCCTTCTTTAAGATCTCTTTGGGATATAAGTCCAGTAGTAATACTGCTGGATCAAAGGGTATGCAGTTTGAAAACTTTTTGAGCATAGTTCCAAATCGATTTCTAGAATGTTTGGATGTGTTCACAATTCCATCAACAAAAGATTCTTTTATTTCTATGTTTTACAGTTTAAATAGAAATGCATGTTGAAGATTTCTAATACAATCATATATCTTTTGTTATTAATATATTGATAAGTTTATTTTGCTGAATGAGCCCTAGTACAACCCTATTTGTTCTGAATGTTAATTCTTTTTAGTATGGTGTTTTAACCTGATTTCTAATATCTTTTTTAAATCTTTGCATGAATCTCATTAGGAATATTGAACTGCTGTAGGGTTTTTTTCCCCCTCCATTTGCTTGATTTCTTCCTGGTTTAGGTATCCATACACTATATTTTGCATATTCTTGAGATTAGAAAAGTGCCTTCTCTTTTATTACAAATAGTTTAATATTAGTATTTATTGTTCTTCAAATCTTTATTAGAATTCACTCAAATTAGTTAGATTATTTTATTTTCCTTTTAATGTATCCAATAACTATATGTTTTTTCCAATGTTTTAGTATTGGATTATTTAGTCATCTTTTATAAATATAGATTTTATATTTATTGTAAATAACTCATATTTTCCCTCTTAAGTTCTCAGTTTTGTTAGCATATATTTGGACAGAATAGTTTCTGATAATTTTCATTGTTTCCACCACTTTTGTGCAACCAATTTAGTTTTCCTCTCATTGAAGAATGAGAATAGCTATCTATCTGTTTATTAGGATTTTCTCCACATTACCAGCTCATGTTTTATTAACTCAATTATCTTTTTGTTTTCAGTTTTATTAAATTTTTAGAATTTCTATTCCATTGCTTAATTGTAGAATTTTTGTTTTTTTATTCACTTGAGTAACTAATTCACTAATTTTTAGATTTATACTTTTCTATATTTTTGGAGAGATCATTATGTCCCATAGTAAATTTTTTGCAAACATTTTTCCATCAATGTATCTGAGAAATATCTATATTCCGTTCTATTTCCTTTCAGTGTTACCATGGATTTATTATTTCTAATTTTGCTAAAGTTCTATTTAGCTCTCTTTTTTCTTTTTCTTTAATTTATTTTTAGGTTATATGTATACATTCACACATATATTTACATATTTTAACAAATGAGCCATGTTGGCAAAGAAAAATTAGGACAAAAAAGAAAAGCCCCACAAGAAAGGAGGGGAAAAAAATGATTTGATTTGTGTGAAAAGTGTTTTTTAATTGTGTTCATGGGTTTGTCTTATCAGGTAGACTCCCAAATATTTTGTTTTCTGCAAGTATTTTAAATGAAATTTCTCTTTCAATCTCTTGCTGGGTTTTGTTGGTAAAATATAGAAATGCTGATGATTTATGTGAGGTTATTTTGTAATCTGGAACTTTTGCTGTCCCCATTTAGTTTTCTTCAGGCTATCTAAATTTTAAAAGATTCTATTAATCTCCTTAACTTCTTTCTTGTTTATTTTGAGGTTAGATTTATTTAATTTTATGAGGGGAAGGTTGAAGTATCCCTAACTAGTATAATTTTGCTGTCTATATTTTCCTATAACTGACATTGGTTTCTCTAATAATTTGTATGCTGTACCACTTGGTTTAATATTTTTACTTCATTGTCTATGATTTGCCATTGTCTACCTTTTAACAAGATGTTAGCTTTCTTACTTATCTCTCTTAATTAGATCTGTTTTTGCTTTTTGTGTTCAGAATTGCTACTCCTGCTTTTTTTTTTTTTTTTTTTTTTGGTTCAGCAGAAGCATAATTTCTGTTTCAGCCTTTTTACCCTTACTCTTTGTGTATATCTCTCTTTCAAATGTGTTTCTTGTAAACAACTTACTGTAGGTCATCTACTATCTGCTTTCATTTTATGGGAGAATTCAAAGGACACAACTAATTCAACATGCAACTTATCCCTTTACCTTTTTTGGGGGTGAGATGGGGTTCTTTTAAAAATATTTATTCATTGATTTATTTATTTATTTTTAGCATACATTAATTTATGAATCATGTTGGGAAAGAAAATTCAGCAAAAGTGAAAAACCATGGAAGAGATTTAAAAAACTAGAAAAAGTGAACACAGCATGTGTTGATTTACATTCAGTCTCCTTAGTTCTTTTTTTGGATGTAAATAGCATTTTCTGTGCAAAATCTAAGGGGATTGCTTTGGACCACAACCACTGTGAAGAACCAAGTCTTTTATAATTGATGATTGCACATTCTTGCTGTTGTTATATACAATGTATTACTGGTTCTGCTTGTTTTGCTTAGCATCAGTTCCTTAAACCTTTCCAGGCCTTTCTAAAATCAGCATATTCATCATTTTTTTTTTATAGAGCAGTAATATTCAATTACATTCATATACCCCAACTTTTTCAACCATTTCTCAGTTGATGAGCCATCTATTCATTTTCTAATTCTTTGCTACCACAAAAAAAGAGCTGCTAGAAACATTTTTGCATATGTGGGTTCTTTTCCCTCCTTTATTATTTCCTTGGGATACAGATTCAATAGTGGCACTGTTAGTTCAAAGGATATGCAGTTTTATATCTCTTTGGGCATAGTTTCAGATTGCTCTCCAAAATGGTTGGATCATTTCACATCTCCATTAGCAATGCATTGGTGTTCCTCCAGTATTTATCATTATTGTTTTCTGTCATCTTAGACAACATAAAAGGTGTGAGGGTAGTAACTCAAGAATTGTTTTAATTTGCTTTTCTCTAATTGGTAGTGATTTGGAGCATTTTTTAAATTAAAGCTTTTTATTTTTCAAAACTTGTTCATAGACAATTCTTCAATATTAGCCCTTGCCAAAACCCTGGGTTCCAATTTTACCCCCTTCCCCCACACCCTCTCCTAGTTGGCAGGTAGTCCAATACATGTTAAACATGTTTGAAATATATGTTAAATCCAATATATGTATACATATTATTTTTATATAATTATATATAATTTTATATTTTTTGTTTTATATAATTATTATACATTTATACAATTATAGCACAAGAAAAAAAGAGAAGCAAAATAAAATGCAAGCAAACCATAACAAAAAGAGTGAAATGCTATGTTGTGAACCACACTCAATTACCATGGTCCTCTCTCTGGATGTAGATGGCTCTCATCATTGAACAATTGGAACTCATTTGAGTCATCTCATTGTTGAAGTGAGCCACATCCATCAGAACTGATCATAGTATAGTCTTCTTGTTGCCATGTATAATGATTTCCTGTTCTGCTCATTTCTCTTAGCATCAGTTAATGTCTCTCCATACCTCTCTAAAATCATCCTGTTGGTCGTTTTTGTACAGACCAATGATATTCCATAACATGCATATACCATAATTTAATCAGCCATTCTCCAGCTGATGGGTATCCATTCAGTTTCCAGTTTCTTGCCACTACAAAGAGCTGCCACAAACATTTTTGCACATGTGGGTCCCTTTTCCCTACTTTAGGATCTTTTTTGGGATACATGTACAGTTTCATAACTTTTTGAGCCTAGTTCCAAATGAGTATTTTTTTCATATAACTATAGATGGGTTTAATTTTGTCATCTGAAAATTATTCATATCTTTTGACCATTTATCAATTGGGGAATGACTTGTATTCATATAAATTTGACTCAGTTCTTTATGTATATTTGCAGTGAGACCTTTATCAGAAACACTGGATGTAAAAATTTTTTCCCAGTTTTCTACTTCCCTTTTTATCTTGTTTCTGTTGAGTTTGTTTGTGTAAAATTTTTTAAATTTTAATGTAATCAAAGTTGTCCATTTTACCATTCATAAGGTTCTCTGCTTCTTCTTTGGTCATAAGTTCCTCCCTTTTCCAGATCAAGATCTGATAGGTTCTTCTATAATTTGTTTAGGGTATCATCCTTTATGCATAAATCATGTATCCATTTTGACCTTATTTTGCTATGAGGTGTGAGATGTAGGTCTATGCCAAGTTTCTGACATATTCTTTTCCAGTTTTCCCAGCAATTTTTGTCAAATGCTGAGTTCTTATTCTAGAAACTGGCATTTGGAGGTTTGGTCAATTATTTTTCCAGGGAGGTATTTTTAAATTTTTTAGTTTGTTTGATTCTTTCTTTGGTATCTCAGTCATTACTTTCCATTTGTCCTGTTCTAGTTTTTAATGTATGGGTTTCTTTAGTTAGCTTTATTTATTCTTCCTTCCCATTTGGTTAATTCTACTTTTAGAAGTGTTTTCTTTATATGTCTTTCTTTCTTTTCTTTCTTTCTTTTCTTTCTTTCTTTCTTTCTTTCTTTCTTTCTTTCTTTCTTTCTTTCTTTCTTTCTTTCTTTCTTTCTTTCTTTCTTTCTTTCTTTCTTTCTTTCTTTCTTTCTTTCTTTCTTTCTTTCTTTCTTTCTTTCTTTCTTTCTCTTTCTCTTCTTTCTTTCTCTCTTTCTTTCTTTCTCTCTTTCTCTCTTTCTCTCTTTCTCTCTTTCTCTCTTTCTCTCTTTCTCTCTTTCTCTCTCTCTCACTTTCTCTCACTTTCTCTCTCTCTTCCTTCCTTCCTCTCTCTTCCTTCCTTCCTTCCTTCCTTCCTTTTCTTTCTATCTACCTATCTATCTATCCATCTACCTATCTATCTATATCTTTATTTGATTAGTTGTATTTTTAAAGGAATCATTTTCTTTACTCAATTTCTGTACTCCCCTTTTCAACAGGTTGCATTTCTCTTGTATATCTCATTTATTTTCCCAATTTTTATTCTCCCAATTTGACTTTTTAAATTCTTTATGACGTCTTAGAAGAAGACTCTTTGGACTTGAGACCAATTCATATCTCCCTTTTGATGATGTATATATCTAATGATGAGGTATATACCTCAATAAAATTAGGATTAATTGAGGTCTAGTGGCAGGATTGGGGTATAGGGAGTCAAATGGAACTCCCCTGCAACCCCTTTGGATTCAGCGCAAGGATACAAAATTAAATGAGGTCTAGCGGCGGCGAGAGTCCCCTGTAAATGAACTTAAAGGCCCGAAAACCTAGAATGATAAAAAGAGGTGTATTGCAGCAGGATTTAGATGCAAGGTTAAAGTCTGGTTAGTAAAAGGCATTAGATAGAGGAGGAAATGCACCAAAAGCGGAGGGACAGAGAGTCTATGATGCAAAGCATGTTGCTGGCATGTTTCAACTCTCCGCCAAAGGATGATTCCTGCTTGGCTCTTTTATCTGCTTGAAGGGGCATATGGGTGGAGACAAGGTTGATTCCTTGATAGCTAGAACCCACCAGGTGGGGGTTGGGCTACCTGAGCAGATCATTAAAATGGGGGCTGGATACAAGCCCAAACTGGCTCAGATACGGATCTCTCCCCTTGAAATATAAAAGGATGGTTTTGACCAGATCTTGTAAATCAAAGGTCAGTCCCAAAGGAAGTTAAAAATCGGACAAGGAATCTTAAAGGAGGCTACTCCCGCATCACCTTGAGGTTTCTTATGTAGGTATTTTGTCCTTATTTGAGCTGTTTTGATCTTTCCTGACAACCATACTAGCTTTCTATAATCGAGGTTCTTTTTTGGTTTCTTGCTCATTTTCTTTTTCCTATTTTATGATTTTTGAAGTTCTCCTGGGACACAAGGCATTGTCCCAAGCTTCTTGTGCAGCTTTGGCTTTAAGCACAGAGGGCCTCTTTCATTTATGACTTGCTTCTAGTACTAGGGGTAGTCCACCCTCATTACTTCTATTGTTATTCAATTTTCTCACCTTGCAGTTTGCCTTCTTTCTTGGGATTGATGACTGCCCCACTGATCTGCTTTTCTACTGAGCTAGGATTACAAGGTCTCATTTGCTGATAATGTAGTGTGATTAAGGCCCTCCTACCTTCTTTCCCTGAACATCTTCAGAGCTAGTCTGGGCACCCTTTTCACTAATGACACTGACCTTTCTTGTAGTCCTTCTAAACTATCTCTAGCTGGAAAAGTCTTTCATTGGGAGAGCTCTAACAGCTTTCTGGCTTTATTTATACCACCATCTTGGGGGTCCTACATCCTTTTTTTTTTTTTTTTTTTAAATAAACTATACATTGTGTAGTTCTATTTTCTAATCCATTTTTCTATTTTATTTATTTTTTATTTTGTGGGTGAACTATTTATTAAATGTGTATTTTCTTTCATCATGTTCTCTTATACCTTTTCTTTTCTTTGTTCCTCTTTCTTTGTACATTTAAGAACAAAAGACGGTCAGAGAAATAAAGAAACTTGCCTCTCCTGTATGTGATCTATAAATGATGCCTAAATCTTGTTACTTTTGTTTAGATTGATAGGCTTAAAAGAGATTATCTTTAAAACCTCTCAGCATTATAATTTTACTATTTTATGTCTCTTGATTTGGTTAAATTTTTCTCTTGTTTTTAGATGTATGTATATTAATAATGATACTGTATTTTATCTTTGGTGTCATAACAAAAACCTACCACTAATTCCCTATCAATTTTAGCCTTTTTTTTAATGAATCTTTAATTATATTGAGCTTCTGAAAAGACATTTCTTATCTCCTATTAATATGAAAACAATTCCTTTCCACATAGTCCCTTCCAGTTAACCAGATATGTGTATCTTTTTATGTTGCTTTTTTTGGAGCCTGTCATTTCCATTTCAAATGTCTATTCAGTTCTGTCTTTTTAATAAGGAATCTTTGGAATCTCTCTTTCATTAATTGTTTCATTTATAGAGTAAAAGTCCATTTTTTTTACCCCTGCATTAAGTTTTTCTGGATGGGTTATAAAGTTGATTGTTATCTTTTGCCTGTTGGGAAAATTTTACTCTTGAGTTCTCCTTGATGATAGCAGCTGCCAATCTTTTGTGATTCTTTATTACTCTTTGATTCTTAAACCGTTTCATTTTGCTGCTTGTAGTAGTTTTCCTTTGAACTGGGGACATTGGATTCTGGTAGTGGTGTCTTTGGGAGTTTTCATTTAGGAAATAACCAGTGGATTCTTTCTATTTTCACTTTGACATCTAAGAATTGTGGACAATTTTCATTTATAATTTCTTGAATTATGATGACCCGGACTTTATTTAGGTCACAATTTTTCAGATCATCTGCTAATTCATAGGTTATCTATCCTTGTTCTTTTTTAATGCAGTATTTCTAGATTTTCATCTTTTTTCCTTCAGTCTTTTGTTACTGATTTAATGTTTCATATCTTACTGAATTATTTTTTGTCTTGTCCGTTGTAATTTTCAGGGCATTTGGTTCTTAGATAAGGTTTTCCACACTGTATTGTAAGTGTCATTTTTCTTTGCCATTCTTTCCTTCTTGACTGTTCCATTTTGTTTTATATCTTTTTAATTTCTTCCAAGTAGTCTGGTGATCCTTTTGACTAGGGCTTTTCCCCCCTCCCCCCTTCTTCTGAGGCTTTCTCTGACTTGTGTACAATTGCTGTTCTCCATATAGGTTATCCCAGGAGTGTCTGTCAAAAGAAGGTATTTCTAATTTCAGTGTTAAGTTTGAGCTGCTTGGGTCAAGCTCTGCTGCTGAATGATGAGGTCAGGGCCTGCCTGTTTCTACATATGATGTGTTTGAGATTATATACTTCTCTTCCAGGAGACTCTTGACAGCCCAGCTGCTGTGTTCCCTTCTTCTTCTTTGCAAAGGTAAACTTTAAAAGGGAATGAAGAGGAAGAAAGATGAATTTGGCCGAGATTGTTTAGATTTGATTCTTTACAAAAGTACTGCTTATTGACAGGAATATCTAGATTCACTGTTGTTCCTCTTAAAACAAACTGAATTTATTCTCCTTCCCTAAGTTGTTTTTTGTTTTTAAATAAAAACTCCTTGGAAACTTCTAAAGTGTTCTTTTTCTTCTGGTATAGTAAAACATTTAGTGATATTTCAGTTGAGGAATACAATGGCTGCTATATTGCTTTGTAGATTGGCTTGGCTCTCTATCTCAAGGAGACAGTTTTAGTGACCCTGAGACTTTATAGCTCACTACCTACAGGGAAATAATCAACTTTTCCTTTACTCAAAATTACTGGTTTTGGATGTAGCAATAGCAGATTGTGTTTTTGCAGGAGTAAATAATTCTTCATCTGGTCACTTCTCATATCTGTCACTGGTTATTTCCTTAGAAAAATCTGGCTAGATTTTTTTTTTCCCCTGCTTTATGATACTTTAGAAGGTAATGAACTTAGAATGGATTATTTGTATTTAAAAGGAATCCTGTTTAACAAAAGGAACAGTTCCTTTAAAAAGATCCTTTACTGCCTATAAGTTACTTCATTAGTTGGCAGTGAGTTTGAAGAAAGGTTTCTGTGAAAATAGACTTCATTTTATAAAAATTCATTTTCAGGCATATACAGTTAGGAAAGTGAGGCTTGGCTCTCGAATCTCTGGAATTGGTTGGTCATGAATAGGAAATCTATATTTGTCTTTCATCAGATTTGCCCCTAGCAGAAATTATTTAGCTTTTTGATTCTGCTTTTTTTTCACTAGTTTAATAACAGCAATAAGCAGTGTACTTTTTTACTTTATAGGGGCTGTGGCATTGAGTTGCCATATAAATAATACGCGGAAATGTCTGTTTCTTTCTCTGGAAGTCATTTTGAGCTAGAAAGGTTTCTATAGGATTGTTGGAAACCAGTAATTTGTGCTCCTCTCCTCCCTGCTATATAGTAGGCCTTGAACCAAACAAGTCTACTCTGAGCCTGATCTACATTAACATATCACTGATAAACAGGCTTGCAGGAAAAATCAGTTTAGTGAGAAGCCTCTCTAACACATTTCATTAAGTAAAAGCACTCTAGTTGTAATGCAAAAACCTGGGGGAAATGAGGACATTATTCCAGCAGGAGAAATGCTTTTACTGAGAGCTTTGTAAAAGCCTTTAAAAAAAAAAAGCAAAGGGGAAAAGAATAGTTAATAGTGGAAAGTGGAAAGGACAAAAGGACAAATTCCTGTGTGAGCATATCGTTAATATTAAGCTGTCTTGCACTTTTTTGTTTACCAACTGATAGTAGTGCTGATATTGTACAGGCCTAGATTGCCTATTATTTACACACACACACACACACACACACACACACACACACACACACGCTCCCCCCCCCCCCATTTCTCTTCCCCTCTCCACTTTCTCTCTTTCCTCCCTTCTTTCCTCTTTCCCCTTTCCCTTCCTCTCTTCCTCTTCCTCCTTCATTCCTTCCCCTCCTTCTTTCCCTTTTTTCCTCCCTTCCTTTCCTTCCTTCCTCTCTCTCTTGCCAGCTTGACACCTTATTTGTTTCTGGTTGAGTAAAATCCTTCTTATCACTAGCTGTTCTCCCTGCTTCCTAGTGGAGACACATTTCCTGAGGAAAAAAGCATCAACTCATTTTCTGAATTGTGTCTCTTGATTTCAAGCCTTCGCTTCCTTCGTGAAATCACTTGTAACTCTGTATTCCTTTTTCAATGCTGTGGTTGTATACAAATTGTAGCAGGTGGGTCAGGAAAATTTGCTTCTAATGGTCTTTATCTTCATTTTGCTTCCCAGTATTCTTTATTTGTGTTGTGATCTCTTTATTTCATATGTGCCCTGCCCTATTAGCAAGAATATAGTAATACAAAAATGAATTTCTCAAATTTTATGACACTATGATCTATTGTACAATATTAATTCTGCTACGGTTGTGAAGTTATTTTTCATCTCTCCTCAAATTAATGTTGACGTTCTATTACTGGATTTGTTCTTGTTCCCAGATCAGAACATAGAGTGGTGGGGGGAACCTTTCCTGCTAGAATATTAAAATTATTTATAGGATAAGCAGTACCTTGCCTTGGTGAAGTAGAATTTTCATGGAAAGAAAAGATAATTTTTTTTTTTCCTCCACTGCTTTCTTCTTGTTCATAAACATTGAGGATACTCTAGGAAAAGGCGAAGGACTATGAATTTCAATGTAACCTATTGGAGTTTAGGAATCTGGGAAAAGTTAAAAAAATCAGAGGTGGATAAGTAAAAAAAATTCTTAGCTTCTGCTTCCTTGTACTGTATTTCAGCAGAGATAATTGGAAAATGTTCTGGAATTGATGGAATAGGACCATTTTAAAAATTACTTGAGTTTCCCTACTACACTTGATCTTCCCATGTTTACAGGAATAAAATTCATCTTAAATCAGGATAAATTTAGAACTGAAATAGTAATTCAGTGTAATCAGAGCCTTTAGAAAGAAAAAAAGGAGACCTGTGATCATTGCTTACTTGAAAATGAGGAGCTTTTCCTGTGACTATGTTTCATATTTATAAAAGGAAAGGAAAATTCCACTCATTCTTTATCTGGCCCAAAGTTGATTCCAGCCTAATGATTACATTCTTATATATTGTATCTCTTAGTATTTTGTGATCCCCAACTCTCCTTTATGACATATACCTTCTGAATCCCCTTTGCTTGTCTTCTGAAAGATTCAATTAAGTTTTCAAACCAGTTAATTGTATTAGCACAGTGTAATCTAATTTTAAAAAACAGCTGGTACAACTCCAAAATTCGAGAATCCCAGTATAAAATAATATTTTTACACATAGAATAAAGATTGGTAGTGTATCCTTACATGAAGAAATTGATAGAGAGGCTGTTGCTTGCCCAGTCACACAACCAATTAGTAGCAGAATCCCATATATATTTCTGGTGGAAAGAGAAACTTTTGTTGTCCAGGTGTAGCCCTACATCAATCCCCCCATGAACAGCAAGAAGCCAAGAATAAATTAAAACCCAACCAACCAACAATTAGGAAAAATCACATCCTCTGATCCTTCTCCCAAACAAAGTAGTGTTAAAACTGCCAGAATCAATTTGTCAGTGCCTCTCTGAAACTATGAAAAAGAAGCTTTGGTTGAATAAACCCTCTGTTTAAGAAAGCCTAGCAAAATTCAGGAAAGAAATCACTGTAGTGACTAGGTGTCTACAGATTTTCCTCTCATTATTTAATATTTTATTTCTCCCCCTTACATGTAAAGCAATTTTTAACATTTGTATTTAAAACTTTTGAGTTCCAGATTCTCCTCTTCCCTTATTGAGAAGGCACTTGTAAAGTTATGCAAAACATTTCCATAAAAGTCATGTTGTGAAAGAAAACATAGATTTCCTCCTTCCCCCAAAAAAACTCAAGAAAAATTAAGTGGAGGAAAAATATTCTTCATTCTGTATTTAAACACAATCAATTCTTTCTTTGGGTGTGGATAGCATTTTTCATCATGAGCCTTTTAGAATTGTCTTTTATTTTATTGCTGAGAATAGCAACATCATTCACAGTTGATCATCTTAGAATATTGTGTTACTTTGTACTGAGAACATTCACATTGCATGAGCTCATGGAAGTCTTTCCAGGTTTTTCTAAAAATATTCTGCTCATCATTTTTTAATAGTACAATAGTATTCCTTCATTATCACATACCACATTTTGTTCAGTCATTCCCCATATATATTTTAATTTATATAAACTATTCTTAAGATATTTGACATGCTGTATCCTTTTTCTTTCTCTCCCTCCCCCCTTCCCCCCCTCCCCCCACCCCTGTTTAGTGGGCTTTGGCTTCTAAAAAAAAGTTTTGAAATTGAGTTTAAATGTCACTTTTGATGCAAATTAGGATAACTCTGAGGTGTACCATCTCACACCCTTCAGATAGGGTTAGGTGACAGAAAAAGAAAATGATAAATGTTAGTAAAGATGTGGGAAAACTGAGACTAATGTATTGTTGGTGGAACTTATCAACCCATTCTGGAGAGCAATTTGGAACTATACACAACAGGCTATTAAATTGTGCATACCCTTTGATCCAATAGTATCACTGTTTAGGTCTGTATCCCAGAGATTATAAAAGAGAGGAAAAGACCCAAAATGTCTTTTTTGTAGCCATTTTGTCATAGTGGCAAGGAACTGGAAATTTAGTAGATGCCCATCAATTGGAGAATGGCTGAATAAATTATGGTATTTAAAAGTAATGTAATATTGTACTATAAAAAATGATGAGTAGGCTGATTTCAAAAAAGCTTTTGGAAAGACATATTACATGAATTGATGTTGAAATAAAGTGAACAAATCCAGAACGTTGTACATACACAAGATTATGTGATGATCAACTGTGATAAATTTTCTCTTTGCAATTCAAGGCAATTCCAATTGATTCATAATGGCAAATGCCATCTGCATCCAGAAAACAATGAAGACTGAATAAACATTTAAGTGTAGTATTTTCATCTTATTTTTTTTCTTGGTTTGTTTTTTCTTTCTCCTTTTTTTGTCCCTATTTTGACAAATATGGAAATATATTTAAAAGGAATGTACATGTTTGATTCATAAATTCTTACAAAACTGAATGTTGAAAATTGTCTTTACATGAATTTGAAAAATAAAATATATTAAGAAGAAAAAGTCATTTTGTTGCTTATTTCCTGTGCAGCCTTAAGACAAGAATTTTCTGGATCTCTTATTTTTGTATCTGAAAAGGAGAGCATAAACTGGATAACAATCCTATTATTCCCTCTGTCAGAGAAGAAAAAAAATTTATAAAACAAAACTTAAATTAACTATAGGAGGTTTCCATTTAAAAAAATATTTTTGCAAAAAGAAAGAACCTTTTGTGATGCAAATTAAGTGAAAATATAGTTTTAATCTTGGAGTAAGGAGTTCAGATGCGATTTATTGTGTGATTATGGACAAGTTATTTAACCTTTGTCTACTTCATTTACCTCTCTTATAAAAAATGATATATTTGTAAAGTATTCTGTAAAACACTTAAAGCATGTAATTTTCATTTTCTAACTTAAAAAACTTCTGGAAAAAAAAAAATTAAATCCTTGCTTTAATGCAAGGGTTATTAACATGAGGGTCTGTAAATTTGTTTATTTTTGGTTTTGTTTTTGTTTTTAATATTTTAAAAACTTTTTCAAAATTATTTTTAATCCTTGGTGTTTTATATGCTTAAAAACATTCTGAGAAAATGCTTAGTTTTTGAGTGTCATAAGCTAGGCTAAACAGTGAGACCTAGTGTTGCTAGAGGGCCTAAAAGATATTTGGATGGAAAGAGGAAGATAATCTTTTGGCAAATTGAAAAGTAGATGAAGTTTGTTCTCCAACCTGTTGTAGTAGTTTGTCTACTTTTCTGTTCCACTGAGTTAGAAAATTTGGTAAGTCAAGATAATGTGAATAACAGTGTGTTCCCTTTCTGAAGTAAGGCAACTTATTGAAGTTAGTTAATTAGGCACTTGTTCTCTTGATGAAAACAGGGAAAATTTTTGTAATAACTACCCAGAGGTTGAGGATATTGGAAAAGGATTTTTTTGTCATGTGACTTTGGTGAAGTTGGTAGCCTCATTATCTCCACTTATTTTCCTGGAACATAGCTATAGTATGTTTTGAAAGGTATTAAATCTAGTTAATGATTTAGGGTAGTGCTCTCCAAAGGTTGTGATCAATGGCAGAATCATCCCTTCCCCTATTCTCTCCCTATACCTTCATCCCAACTCCTTTCAGCTATTCATGAGCTTTTTTTGAATTCAGATGCTCTTGACTCCAGAGCAGGTGTGCTGTTCACTTGGCCATCTAGCTGCCTTCATGAATTTATCTTAAATACAACTACACAGTCTCATTTAAATACTTTCCAATTTCTTTTTCACATAGGGCAATGGCCTCTCAGAGCATAATAATCTATTCCATCCCAGACACCTGTGGCAAGCAAAAATTCTTTGGCCCTATCATCCAGGATTTCCATATTTTTTTCCTCTTCAACCTCCATTTCTTTTGATAGCATCACTGACCTTCCAGTCAAACAGACTCTTAGCTTTTGCATTATCATTGACTTATTACTCCATATTCAATCAGTTGCCAGATCCTGTTCTATATCACCCTTACTCCCCCTCTCCAAATCTCTATTTCTTTTAGGAGAGTTTTGCTCTGCTGTTACGATTCCTGCTGAGGATTTTTGCCCATTTCTCTCCTCCCTTTTCCAAGGAGTTCACACTACTCCATGCAATGACTCAATTTAGGAATGAGGCTACACATTGGACAATTTGGCTTCTCTTCATACCCAGAATAATGGTAGGGTATGAAAGAACCCAGTTTTAAGACACAAATTTATTGGTTCCTCTTCTTGGAGAAAGTTATTTCTGGCTTTGCTTTAGTTTTCACATCTTTCAAAAGGGGTATTTCATATTTGCTATTATGTATGTATCCATAATTTGTATGCTCAAAAATAACAAAGTCTGCATTATTTGGGAAACAATCTTATTTATTATATAAGACTATCTCCCTTGACACCTCTTGTTTTAAAACCTAATCATTGTTATAGTTAGACTTCAGGTTTTTTGACATATGTTTTTAAAAACTTTAAGCCAGTGACTTTAAAATATAATTTTCCCAATGAGTGGTGGAAAGTGGAAGCAAATATTGCCCTAGAAATATTGTATCTGTGCTGGCCCAGTTGCATTAATCCCCAGTGTGTTGATTGATGGATGTGGTTTTTTTTTTTTTTTTTCCCCAGATAACCAAAAACCATAAGATTTTTTTTTTTTCCTCTATCACTTTATATGAACTTTAGTATTGCTCTCTCAGTAAAACTGTATAAATATATAGGCTCGGTAAGTTTTTCCAACTTGACATTTTCAGTCCTGCCAAATCTTGTCCTTGCTTGGTATCTTGTCCCATCTATTGTTATAACCTTTCTTCCTTCTCATGACAAAAAAATGTCAGTGCCCTAAAAAATTGTTTTTCATTTTTGATTATCCATTCTATTACTTTGCATATAACTGGAATTGTTCTTCTGTTCAGATTTATTTGAAGTCCAGATTTATTTGAAGTCCCATTTAGAAAATGCTCCGTGTTTTTTATTATAGTTTCTTCAGCAATTTGTTTAGTTCCATATTTTCCCTTCTATTTATCTTTCTGTTACACTTTTTCCAAATTGAAAGACACATTGAAATCTTCCTTCGCTATCGCATTACTACATTTATTCCCCACATAATTTAGTTTTTTCAATTACATGTAAAGATAAAGTTGAAATGGGTTCATGATATAGACTTAAAGGTCACCCTTAATGCAAGCAGATTAGGAGAATGAGGGACAATCTACTTCTCAGATCTGTGGAGAAGAATTTATGGCCAAAGATGAACTAGAAAACATTATGAAATGTAAAACAGATAATTTTGATTACATTAAATTTAAAAAAAAAAAAAAAAGGTTTTGTACAACCAAAACCAATGCAGCCAACATTAGGAGGGAAGCAGAAAGCTGGGGGAAAATATTTTACATCCAGTGTTTCTGATAAAGGCCTCATTTGTGAAACATAGAAAGTTGAGTCAGATTTATAAAAATATAAGCCATTCCCCAATTGATAGATGGTCAAAAGGATATGAACAGATAATTTTCAGATGAAGAAATTAAAGCCATTTCTAGTCATGAATAAATGCTCTAAATCACTATTGATTGGAGAAATGCAAATTAAGACAACTTTGAGATACCACTATATACATCTCAGATTGGCTAAGATGACAAGAAAAGATGATAAATGTTGGAACCAGTATGGGAAAATCTGAGATACACTGATGTTGTGTTGGTAGAGTTGTGAACTGATCCAACCATTCTGGAGAGCAATTTGGAACTATGCTCAAAGGACTATTAAATTATTGTGCATACCCTTTGATCCAGCAGTATCTTTAGTTTGGATATAATGGTCTGTATCCCAAAGAGATCATAAAAAAAGGGGAAAGGACCTATATGTTCAAAAATGTTTATAGCAGCCCTTTTTTTGTAGTGGTAAAGAACTAGAAATTGAGTAGATGTCCATCAGTTGAGGAATGATATGTTATGATACATAAATATAATGAAATATTATTCTATAAGAAATCATAAGCAGGTTTATTTCAGAAAAGCCTGGAAAGACTTAAATGAACTGATGCTATATGAATTAAGACCAGAATTAAGAGAACATTGTTCACCACCACTACAAGGTTATGTGATGAGCAGTTGTGATGCTTTTGGCTCTTTTCAACAATGAAATGATTCAAGGTAATTCTAATACACTTAGATGGAAAATGCCATCTGCATTCAGAGAGAGAAAACTATGGAGATTGATTATGGATGAAAGCATAGTATTTTCAGCTTTTTTGTTGTTGTTTTTTTCCCCCCTTTATTTGTTTTTCCCCTTTCACTCTGATTTTTCTTGTGCAACATGACAAGTATGGAAATGTGTTTAGAAGAATTGTACATGTTTGATCTATTGATTGCTTTACTGTCTATGATGGGGAAGGAGGGAGAAAAAAATTTGAAACAAAAAGTTTTGCATTGATGAATATAGAAAAGTATCTTTGCATGTATTAGAAAAAATAAAAACCTATTTTAAAAAGATTTCTTTGAGTTTCAATTTTTTTCCCTCTGTCATTTCTTTCCCTACTCTCGAAAACAAGGAGCAATTTAATATAGGTTGTATAACAATCATTTTAAACATATTTCCACATTAGTCATGTTGTGAAAGAAAAGTCAACAAAAAGGAAAAGCCACAAAAAAGAAAAAAAAAAAGTGAAAATAGTATCTTTTGATCTACATTCAGTCTCCATAGTTTTTCCTCTGGATGTACATGGCATCTTCCATCCCAATTCTTTTGGAACTATCTTAGATTACTGTATTGCTGAGAAGAGCTGAGTCCATTATAGTTTGATCATTACATAATCTTGTTCCTGTGAACAATGCTCTTTTGGTTCTGCTCACTTCATTTAGCATTAGTTCATGTAAGTGTTTCCATATTCATCATTTCTTATAGAACAGTAATATTCCATTAAATTCAAATATCACAACTTAGTCAGCCATTTTCTAATTGATGGACATCCACTCAGTTTCCAAGTTGTTGCTACCAACAAAAAGAGCTGCTTTAAGTAAAATTTCATTTATTAATTTGAAGACATTTGGAGCATATAATTTTATTATTGATACTGATTTGTTGTCTAGGATTTCTTTTGGTATAATGTTTGTGGTGGTTGTATCATTTTTTCAGATTTATCTGACACTTAGTAGCCCCATTTGGAATTTTCTTGGCAAATATCCTGGAATGGTTATTAAGTATCTGAGGTCAGATTTGAACTCATGAAGATGATTTTTTCTGACTTCAAACCTAACACACTGTGCATGTCATCATCTAATTGTTCCATAATATGGTTTTTCCTATTTCATTCATATTTATTGTTTTGAATGTCCATTTTTACTTTATCAGAGAGCATCATTTTAATTCCTGCTTCTTTGTATTTACTTCATATATAGTAAAATTTCTTCTATCTCTTCAAATTTTATTAGATTTTTCTTTTTGAGTCTGTTGGAATTGTCTTGGATCACCATCCTGCTGAAACAAGTTGAGTATTTTGTTTTATTTTATTTTATTATCCAGTGTCATTCTTTTTCATTTTATTAGACTCTTTAATCCATTCATATTTAAAATTGTGAGAGGATAGGTTAATATTTTCTTTCATTTGTCTCTAATATTCAAGATTCCCCCCTCCAGTTATTATTTTAAAAAAACAAAATTCTTCTAATGTGAGCACACTATTTTGTCTATTCAGTTATTTTAGCTTAATATTTTTTTAAAGATGGTTTTCCTTTTGCTTCACTGCCCCGCTTTCATTTGTTACCTTTTTTCCTTTGGAGTTTTGCTTATTAATTCCCTCTTTCTTTTCTGTTTTTATCTGGCTGTTTGGTTCTTTCTTTCTCATTTCTGTCAGGTTCAACTTTCCTCTCTTCCCCCCAACTAATCCTGTTCGTTAGTTTTTTTTTTTAAATTTTTATTTTTTATGTCTTTTTTTCAGAGAGGAGTTTTTCCCTTCTCCTTCATTATCATCCACTTCATTATCCATCCATTTTTTTCTGTCTATTCTAAATCCTCATTTTCTGGTTCATGCTGTTTTATACTTTTTCTGTTCCCTGTAGTCTTCTTGGAATCAAAACTTATGAAGCATCCATTCTTGGCTCTCCTTTATAAATAGTTTCTATCAACTTTTCCAGTAGTACCCCAGATTCTCCTTTTTCTCACTTTAAGAAAAATGCCAATTTTTGCTGATGAGAAGACAATGCCCCATGCCAGGGTACAGTACCACCCCAGGTCTCCATTAACTAATACCCAATACTCTCTTTTGGTCACCATTCTTCTCCATTTGCCTTAAAATCTTTCCCTTAAACAACTAATGCATTGTTGGTGAAATTGTGAACCATTTTGGAGAGCAATTTAGAACTATGCCCACATGGCAATCAAGCTGCTTTGTATCCCATTTGATCCTTCACATATTATGAGATCTGTATCCGAAAGAAATCACAAAAAAGAGAAAATGACCTCTATGAACAAAAAAAATTTACTTTTGGAGTGGCAAAGACTTGGAAATGGGGGGGGGTATGTATCAGACAGAGAATGGCTGGACAAGTCATGGTTGGTATATAAATGTAATAGAATAAATTTATGAAGAAGAATAAAATTTGATTATCTGGTTGCGGAAGCAACCATGTTGTAGAGGCATGCAGTACACCATTATGACACTAAGAACTGCAATTGCTGCTGTGTTCCTGTACTAGGGCGCACTCTGTAGGTTACTCAACCAACCCTTACTTTATATGCCAGAGAGAGTTGTTAGTCCTTCATTCTTAAAGTGGACTATAACATTCAGGGAGATAATGCCAGTGTACTAGTTTACAGGAATGATAACACACATACTCATAGTACTTTTAAAGTTTTTAAAGTACTCCTCTGTTCTCAGCAAATCAGTTGGGGTACATATATTAGTTCTATTTTTTCCATATTCCCAATTCCTGAACTGTTTCCTTGAGAAGATGATTCCGTTCTTTTAGATGTTTGAACTTATTTGAATCAAGGTTCATGTGGCACAGTTCCAAGTGCCGTATAGAAGATCCCAGGTAGTTTTTTCAGCATGGATTTTATACAGCAACCAAATTATAGTTTTTAAAGAGGGTCTGGTACTACCATATCTGGTGAGCCCTGAAGATCATTGTACTCCTAATATGTAAAAATCATGCTAATCCAAAAAATGACAGTTTATAACATTGACTTAGACATATTCACATCTAGTTGCTGAATGTCCTCAAAATGCTTACTCTTAAATCTCCATAGGTCAGAGGGAGTTGCCTCAAAATAAGTAGTATACAGTCAACTCCACCCCTAGGCTTCCCTCTGCCCTTCAGTCTCTAAGACCATCATGATTTGCTGTTGCTATTTATCACTAGTTGTTGTTAACCACCTTTTCCTCCAGAATATTATTCTTTCTCTTAATTTTTATGTGCTGCTACTTTCTTTTGCTTTTTTTCATATATGTCTTACTCAATAAACCATGTTTAAAAAGAAACTTGTTACATATAGCAGCAAAATGGAGCCAGTTATGGAAAGGGTATCCTTGGTGGGCAGAAGCTAATTTTATAAAGTGTCTTATATTCAATTTCAGAATCTCTCTACCTTGCTTCAGGAGAGCTTCCTTTTTATGAAGGGGGAGAGTCTCTCAGGACTAATTTCTTTTTCTTTTTTTTTCCCCCTTTATTAAAGCTTTTTATTTTTCAAAACATATGTGTGGACGATTCTTCAACATTAGCCCTTGCAAAACCTTGTGTTCCAATTTCCACCTCCCCCTTCCACCAACTCCTCCCCTAGAATGCAAGTAGTCCAGTATATGTTAAACATGATAGAAATACATGTTGAATCCAATATGCATGCATATTTATACAATTATCTTGATGCACCAGAAAAATCAAATTAAACCAGAAAAGAAAAAAAAAGAAAAACAAAATAAAATGCAAACAACAACAAAGAGTGAAAATGCTATGCAGTCCTCTCTCTGGTTGTAGATGGTTCTCTTCATCACCAAACCATTGGAACTGGTCTGAATCATCTCATTGTTGAAGAGAGCCCTGTCCATCAGAATTGATCATAATGATTTCTTTTTGATATAACCTCGGTGTCCTAGCATCCTTGCTGCCAGTTTGTCTGTGGTGTTACTTGAAGCTAAAAAATTCCCTCCCTTCTGATATTTTGTTGAACAGTAGCTTATTTTAAATTTAACTCTTTTTGGTGCCTTGTTTCATAATCTTAAATAAATTTCTTTATTGAGTGCAAAGCACAGTTTCCTTTTTCTTTTCTAATCTGGTATTCTGTGACTTTACAACACTATTTTACTTTCCATAGATTTTCTCCAATCTTCTAACATTGAGATATTATAAAACAATATGATACAACTGTTTTTATATTCATAAGCATTCCTTTTTAGTTATAAAATGTTAAATCTTCTAGAAAATGAAAAATCATTTCTTATAACATACTTAAATTTATAAATGGAGGATGAAATTTGCATTTTTGGGAAAAGTTTCATTTCCCTTGCTGCTGACTTTTCAGATCAATGAGAACTTTTCTTGCAAATCGTATAATAGGGCCTAGGGAACTGTTGTTTCCAACCTTAGCTTTTAAATCTGATCACTCAGATTCTCTTTTTATTTTTTAATACACATTTTCTTATTTTTCATAAGCAGTTATTACTTATGTAAGGTTGGGGAAAGACTTTGGAATACTTCATTGCAGTCCGTGAATTATGTCAGCATTTGACTAAAAATAATGTTGCAACTGTGAGCAAAGTTCTGAAGATTATGATGATGTTTTGAATGGGAATTGAAGGTCCTTCATAACAAAGGGCTAATAGTGGATGAATATCAATAACCAGAGCCGCTGTTTTCTCTAGAACATTCTCACAATTCTCCAATAATTAAAAGAAATGTTTTCCCCCTATCTAGACAAGATAGGACTATGTAGCCTGAGGACAGACATTTCTCCTACCTTCTTTGGTAACTCCTTAGAAATATATAAGTGTTGTTTTTTTGTGTGTGTGTTTGCTTTGTGATGCAATTGGAGTTAAGTGATTTGCCCAGGGTCACACAATCAGGAATTGTTAAGTGTAAGTGTCTGAGGTCATATTTGAACTCAGGGTCCTCCTGACTTAAGAACTGATGGTTCTATCCACTACCCTAACTAGCTATCCCTGTGGTGTAAATCCTAACCAAATCTAAACAAGTGCATATTAAATAACAATTTTCTCCCTCATAAAAACCCAAGTACAGTAGTATTAGTTTGGACATAATGAATTTACTGGTGAATATACTGGTGATGTTATAGTATGTCATCATTTTTAGACAAAAGATTAAAGCTTAAATACCAGCAGCCTCTCTACCAGAGTCTAAATAGCTGCTAGATTAGATTAATAGACCACTGACCTAATGGGTTTTGTAAGGTCCACAGTGACAAAATTTGATTTTTAGCTTCTATGCTTGTCACCTTACTAATAAGTTTTTTCATGTATGAAATCTCAGTTTTTTTTTTTGTTTGTTTTTTTGTTAAAGTCAATCTTTTGATTTCTACTAGACAATATCAGTTGATAGTAGAATTAAGCAATTTCTATTGATTCTAAAGTTGGACTAACAGCATGAGATTTAGAAGATAAAACTGAAATGTTTCCAAAGGATAGATAGCTACTCTTCTATTACTTAGATCATGAAAATGAGGAGTGCTATATGACATTGCCTCTTGTTCTCTGAATCAATCAATGTTAGACCACCTGGTAAATGTATCTGAGAAAATGAGATTATTTATGAGTGGGCTGAAGCAGTTCTTAAAATGTCCATTCCTCTGATAGACTACCTCTTCCGGAGTTTAGACATTACCTTTTCCCTAGAAATTGCTTGCCATCACCTCCTAGCAGCAGAATGACTAACTATGAGCTGAAGTCTGAACATTTTTCACTCTTGACATTTTGCTCTGGGCAGAGTATAAGGGAGTTCTTTACTTTTTCAGGGTATCTTTATCAGATGGAATGTGTATGCCTTTATAATATTAAATATAGGATTTGTAATGCTTACTTCTAATTTCCATCAATAAAACACAGCTATTTAGTTAGAAATCTGGCTGGATTAAGCAGTTTGTTACAACTTTAATCTCACTTGAAGTAATTTGAGGCAATGAAGATTTACCCAAGATTCATTTTTAGTCAGCATCCCCCACCCCCACCCCCCCCACCCCCCGCCCAGTACAATATATACTGGAGCCCAGAATACTGTCTTGAGAAAGAGAAAGGCTGTTCAGGAATGTGGTCTCTCACTGATCTGGCAGTTCTAAGTTTAAACTGTTTGTTGCTACTAGTAGAGTAGAAGTTGAACAATTCTATTGAATGTGACTGTAAATTGAATGGAAGAATAAAAGAGTAGAAAAGGGAAGTTTGATAGCATCATAGTACTAGAGACATTTGTATAATATTAGATGTATTGAGGCAGTATGCTGTGTCAAGGGCAGAAAGGCAGCTGTTGGCTGTGAAGTGTTGGCTTCCCTTTCTTTTCTTTCTGTCTGTCGTCTGTCTTTCTTTCCAAGACTTGCCTCTGGTCATACAGCTAACAAGTTAAGGGTTTTGAGGTTGGAATCTCTGTTATTCTGTTTAGGCTGGTTTTATGTCTGCTATGTCATGCTGCTTTTCATTTTAAAAAAATAGATATATTAAAAAATTATGTTGTAATGGGTAAAGAAGACTTTGGTTTAACATCCTGGCTTCATAGTGTGGCCAAGTGTTTTAAAAGGCAGGATTTGAGCTTTAATCTCCCCACTGATAGGAATTTCAATCCTATCACTGCTAGAATGGGAGTATCTGGGTGGGGCTTAGTGGGATAGAGTGGTGGACTTGGGAGTCAGGAGGACATGAGTTCAAATTCTTAGTAGCTGTGTAATCCAGAGTAACTAAACTTCTCAAGTTTTTTCATCTATATGAGTATAGAAGGGCTTATGATATTGGACTCCGTGGCCTCCAAAGTCCTTTCTAGCAATGTCCATAAACATTGACTTGAATGACCATTATGGTAAAAGTATTCTACCACATAATGGTTGTGTGATCCTGAGTAAGTCACTCAATTTCTCAGTATTTTAAGAATAAAAGTTTTCAAAGAAGGCGGCCATTCAGCATTACTAGGAGTTCATCTTGAGTATTCTCTTGTATCAATTAAATCATGTGTTTACCCCTTATCCCAGACTTGCGTTAAAAATAAAATATTTTTAAATTTAATTTTCCACTGAAATTGTTTGCACATATAGCCCCCTAAGTTCGCATGTCCTTTCAGGAAGCCCTGGGTATCCACATACCATTTATTTCCTTATTTTCCTTTCAGAGCATTAGATTAAAGAATAAATACTATATAAACACTAGACCCATGTGGACTCTAATACAGGAAAGTAGCAGGTGAGAAAAATCCTTCTACCAATATAGAAGTCTTAAGGCAGGGATTAATCTTAAACTAATTTTAGTTTGCCTTTAAAAAAATTTTTAGGAAATAAGAGTAACTTTTATAAAATAAATTTTTATTGGTATATCTGTTTTTTTATATTACTATAGTATGTCTCCTTCCCCTCTCAGAGAGCCACACCACATGTGAGGTTGAATTTGCTCTATACTTAAAAAAGAAAAAGAAAAGCTGTTAAAAACCTGCAGTTTTATGTATAAAACTTTTTCTATTCTGCTGTTACTGAAATACCTATTTTATTTGTTATCTAGATTTAAAATGGTTAATATTTTCTTCTCTTTCCCCTTCATTAAAAATAGATTTCTAGAAGTTCATCGTACTTAAATCAGCCAAATTAAAGTTGTTGTTGGTGGTGGTTTTTTATAAGCACCTATTGGGTCAATTTTAAATAATACCTTTTTAGTGCTACCTAATATTTGAAAAGAATAGGAAACTTTTGAAAAATCTAATAGTAAGATTATAAATATAGAACTAGAAGGGATTGTATATGTTATGAAGTCCAACTCTCATTTTGCTGAAGAGGACACCCCATCTCCACCCAAGTCACTTCTCCATAGGATATATTTATATTGCCTAAATGTTAATAAATAAGTTATGATCAGATATCATGTGATCATAATTTCTGTGGGTTAAACTGTGATGTGGAGAGCAAATTTTCTGTAACTTACATTAAAGTTAGAATAAGCTTTGTTTCCTTTTTAGTTTTGATAAATTGTTTTCCATTTGTATGGATACTGAATTTTTACAAATCATTTTAATTACCATAGTTATATTCTGCTTAGTTAATGAATTGTGACTTGCCAACAGGAGAAATATATCTTCCAAAGAGTCAATTTGCTTGTGTTTCCAGAGTATTACTATGTTTGTATAGATATTCTGTTTTAAGTTCAGATGGAGTCAACAGGAATCCATTTTAACAAGCATTTATTAAGCTACTACTATATGTAATAATAAAAAAAAAAGAGATGGGAAAATGTACTTGTTTCAAGGACTTTACACATTCTGTTTGATGAATTATGAGGTATATACCGAACTAGGAATGTGCAGGTCTATAACTGAATATGTGAACATTTCCAGATATTATTAATCAAAATTTGAAATTCCTTTTTAAAAATTAATAATTGATTACAGATGATTGAGTCCTGACATAGATGAACTCAAAGACATGTCTTGATTAGTGTCCGTGGTTCATTATTGACTTATAATCCCAGTTTAGTAACCAGTTTAGTAGGACTTTATCATTTATTTACTCCATCTTTCTTACAATGGTGACTTTAGCTTGGAAAATATCAGGCTTCAGAAAAAGGTCAGAGTTTCTCAGTCTAGTCTGCAGTAAACAATTTCTAAGTTGTTCTTTAAGGGACAAGAAAAAACGTTTAATGGACCCTAGTGGTAATGTTTAATAACTGAAAATGTAAGCTAAATTGACCAGCTATTAAATTTCTCTATCACTTGTTATAATGGTATGGAAGGGGACAGCTAGGTGGCGCACTGGATAGAGCACCAGCCTTGAATTCAGGAGACCCGAGTTCAAATATGATCTCAGACACTTAACACTTCGTAGCTGTGTGACCCTGTGCAAGCCACTTAACCCCAGCCTCCCCCCCCCAAAAAAAAAATAATAATAATAATGGTATGGAAGATGATGGGAAACTCTACACCTAATTTTATTTCACACTATATAATTCTAATTGTTTTATTTTAAATGTAGAGCATCTGAGAGGCAGCATAGTATGTAGAAATAATGTTAGATTTAGAGTTAATCACTTTCACTTCTGATTTTCAGTTTTCTCATCTGCAAAATGAAGAATGGTGATTTTTTGGGATAGTAAATGATCTTAAAGGTTTCTTAAAACTCTAAATCTATGATACTTAAAAGTTGTCCAATTTAGAGGAATTTCCTTCTATATATGTAAATTTTCTTTATCCTTTAACCATAACTGCTCATAGGAAGGCTATAATAAGAAATAATGTTTTTAGTATGAAAGAGATGGAGTCGATGTGGGTGAGGTTGGTAGTAAGGGAAGATCCTAAGAATAAATTGTTGTGATAGCATTTATAGCACCCTCAAAAACTGTTATTTGTTGGTGTTTAAAAGTTTCCAGTGATTCATTATAGTTAAGATATACTTTTTCAGGATTAATCCAATTTTAATATCTTAGTATGGGAAAGAGGACTATTGATAATGTTAATTTAGAAGAACATTTCCTAATGAGATATCCTATAGGATTAGTGACTTAAGACAGAAGAGATCTAGGATTTTCTAGTTCAAATCTCTCATTTTATAAATGAGGACAAAGAGGTTTTTAATCACACAGATAGCAAATGTCATTTGCATCTCAATCCAGTGTTCTAACTATTCCACCATGATGATTTTCTAAATCATCCATGTTCTAGGAACCACTATAACTAATAACCACTATAACTAATCATTCATTTCTATAGATATTTAAAATATCTTTCTTGTCAACTATATATAACCACTATAACTAATAGCTAGAAACAACCCTGTTAAGATCTGGATAATTAAACAGATGCCAAGTAAAGATCCAAAGTTTCATCAGGCAGAGATGTTAGAGGGTGCAGGGAGGTCAATGAATGAATGATTAATAATTTTTATTAGTGGGTGGGTTTTGCATAGGTTGGTCATTAGGTTTTTGTAGTTGAATTACAGCAGTGGTTTTTTATGCCATAGGTTATGGTTAGAGTCCATATTAAAATTATAATGGAAATAATAGTAATTTTTTTATTTGTTACTGATTTTTGGGTTTGTTGCTTTTGCTTCTAAGCCATCTCCAGTATATGGAAGTTTAGGTTTTGTAGCTAGCAGGGGTGTTGGGTGTGCAAGTAGTACTCCAATTTTCTAATTAAGTGATTTTACTAGTCACAAAACTAGTTAATGATAGAATTTGAGCCCCAAAGTTGTACATACAATTAGTCTTGCATGATTGAAAAGGCTTTAAGTATATAGTAGTATGTGTTGGAATGGAGATTGAGGCATTACAGATAAAATTTAGATATTAATAGGAGTAATATGAACAAAAACCAGCAAGAAAATTTCTAAATTCTGACTATCAGATCTGTGCCAGAGCTGTGCTGAATAATTTTATATTTATATTTTGAGTAGATATTTGGAATGGTGCTCTGAATTACTTTTAACTATTTTGGTATTAATAGAACATCCTGCAGTGAAGAGATTAATAAGCTCCAAAAGATTAATAAGGAAACACCTGTATTTAAATGGGAGAAAATAAGATTCTTCAGTGTCTATAGATTTTTAAAAAAAATTTAAAGCCAGTTATTTGGCTATCACTCACTCCAGTAACATTGAAAACAAAAGACCACATAGGACAAATTATATTGTCAATCAAACACATAATTATTTTTATTGTAATGTTATTTTAAAAAATTTTTATCTTTAAGTTCCAAATTCTGTTATCCAAGACAATTCTTTTTATTATAGTATATAGTATTAATTTTTTATTTTACCTTAAGTTTCAAATTCTCTCCTTCACCACTCATTGAAAAGGCAAGAAAAAGGGGCAGCTAGGTGGCGCAGTGGATAGAGCACCAGCCTTGAATTCAGGAGGACCCAAGTTCAAATATGATTTCAGACACTTAATACTTCCTAGCCATGTAACCCTGGGCAAGTCACTTAACCCCAGCCTCGGGGAGGGGGGTGTGGAGTAGAAAATGCAAGAAAAGCAAAACCTGTTACAAATATGTACTCATGGAAAACAAACTCTTACTTTATGCCTTTCCAAAATGAAATGGAAAACAGACAATATGCTTCAGTTTTCACTCTTGAGTCTTTCAGTTTTCTGTCTGAATAGTATATTTCTTCATGAGTTCTTTAAATAGTAGTTAATCATTGTGTTGATCAAATTCCAAAATTTTTTCAAATTGATTGTTTTTATGATACTGATTTTTATAATGATATGATTCTTGTCATCTCATTTTGCATCAAATCATATTGTCCTAGGTCAAAAACAATTCAAATTTTGAATGTTTTTATGATACTGATTTTTATAATGATATGATTCTTGTCATCTCATTTTGCATCAAATCATATTGTCCTAGGTCAAAAACAATTCAAATTTTGAAGCATTTGGGGGAATTTATTCAAAATTTAATTTACTTGTTTCAATATCTTGAAAGTGTTTCAAGGCCATAACTTTTTAAATTTAAAAAGAAAACAGATGTTGATGTCTGTATAATCAGTAAGCCTTTATGAAGAGCTTATTTAGATGTCAAACATTGTATGCACTTAATACTAGGGAGACAAAGAAAAAGAGAAGACAGTTTGTGAATCTTCTTCAGTGGGGAGTTTTTAACCAAGCAATTTTATGAGAATCAGGCTGTTCTATTTCAATGCCAGTTGTGATCAAGTACACCGTTAGTCAGGATCATTGAGTTTTAAAATTGCAATTGTGGATTCTAATCCTTGGAATCCCAAATAGTTAATGTTTTGGTTGCTTTTGAGAGTTACTCAGATAACCTATAACCTTCATAAACATTTAGTTAGAATTCTATTACACATGATTTTAGATTCAAATATAGAACATAAATATTTTACTTTTAGTATTCTCCATTAGTCTTTACTACTTATCCTTGCTACTCTCTGCTGTCTCCAGATTTCCTATTGTCTTTCTTAAATAGGTATCAGAAAATTTAGCACTTTGTAGAAAGCTCCTTGAAGGAGATGATAGGGCTTAGTGGAAGTTTTAGGCAAGATTGGTGGTTAAAAACTTATTTGATTTAAAATTTTTTTCTTCTTGAACAACAAAATCTACATTATTCATTTTCAAGTTTTTTGAAAGGTATGTGTTTGGATATTTCTTTTTAGGAAGGTAAATAAGAACCAAAAATGTGTCCAATAAATATTTACTCGTATATTCAGTCAAATGAATCTGTGATCTCGTTGATTTGACAGTTTCCTTCCAACAACCAGTGCATTCACATCTGCAGGTCCCTTTTCCTTGCTTTACCAACAAGTTTGTTACAGGACATACACCCATCATGCACAAGACCTTCTGGGCTTTTAGCTGATGTGCACAGGTACCAGTTGAGATATGTTTTTCTGTTATTACCCTTGACAAACTGACCAGCTCATTTTCTCTTCCAATTGCACAATTCAATTTGTTATTCATTGAGTTTGTCATTGATTATATGTTTATTCCTATTAACATCACTAAGCACTTCACTGTTGTTCTTTCTGTGATAATCCATTTTTAATTCTTTGAAAGCCTGGAATTCCATGTCTTGCTGTGTCCATACAGCATTACTAATAGAATGTTGGTATTAAAAAGATAAGTCTTTGCTTTTATGGGAAACTTAAATTAATATACAATCTCCCAGAAGTAGTCTAGTTGGCTCTCCACTTAAAAACAATCTCCTTTCCCAAAAGAAAAAATAAAAACAAATTCTGAGCATAACTTAGTCCAAGTATACTGTCTTTGCCAGATTTACATATGGTTGAACAACTATGGATTGCAGATCCAAATGCTTTGTGAATGGTCAAGTCAAATCTCTTTGAATGGATTATATATCTTTACTCAGGAAGCTCTCTGATGTTTCAAGTCTTGTTGGAATCACCACAATGTTACCTTCTAAGTAGTAGCACCTGGAGGATCTCATCATCCCCAGGGAATCCCTCTTCAACTTGGATTCTTTATTGGATCTTCTCCAACATAGTGGTGACTTTGGCTTACATTTATTAGTTTTGTGTTTCATTTGTGCCTTATGATCAAAAATTTGTTGAATAAGGGTTTATATTTACGATTGTGTTTTGAGGAATCCTTAATGATTTTGATCAGTGGGGAGACACTTTGTTTTCAAAAAGCTTATAAGGCAGTATTTTGCTCTACTGTTTCAATATATATACTTACTCATTTTTGTCTGTAGTTCAAAACTTTTTGTAACTTAAATTAAAAAAAATCTTGAGGAATTCTGGACCATAATCAGAAAACTTTAAGGTGGGTACTCTTTTTGGTGCCTTGAGTGCTGTTTTTAGAAGTAGAGTAAAACAGGTGTTGTTATTCACTTATGTTTGATTCTTTGTGACTCCATTTGGGGTTTTCTTTGCAAAAGTATTGGAATAGCTTTCTGTTTCCTTCAGCTCAAGTGGAGAAACTGAGGTAAACCGGATTAAGTGATTATCCCGGTGTGACACAGCTAGTAACTTAACTAAGGCCCAATTTGAATTTTTCTTCCTGGATTTTGATGAGCTAGCCACTTGCCACCTCTCTGCAAAGTAAACAAATAGCTGTTTACTTTGGAATCCTTCTTTGTGCCTGATGTTGCTTTAGGCTGATTATAGCATTCTGAAGTGAAAGGGATCTTAGAGATATTGTTTAATAATCCTGATTTTACAGAAGAAGAAAATGATGCTCGATGAAGTACTCATTTCTGCTACAGATCAGGTGAAGAGAGCCAAAATTTTTGCTATTTAAATAATTTTACTTCAAATTTTTATATCAAATGAAACAAAAAAATATTTTCAGTTTCTGAAATACATCTGTTAGGAAACCCTAATTAGTATCCTGTGGCTGTCAAAGGCAGTCCATAATACACAATTAGTTACCATACAGGTTTCTTTGAATCCTCTTTTTTTTGTTGTAGCAGGAAATTCAGATGCCATCTCTGAATTTATCTTTTAAGATAATGGAGCTTCCTTAGTAATACCCTGATACCACTTAGGAAGTTTTCAGCATTAGCATTCACCACATCTTACATTGACATTGAGAAGTTTTTGTGTTACAATTCTATTAATTATCCAGCTCTGCAATATTCTGAACTAGATATGCTATCATCCCATATTTCCAAATCATCATTGTGGGATTTTAACTGAGATATTAAGACTGATCTTGTTTTAATCAGATTAATTTAGATTTATTACTTTAGTAGAATACCTTTTGTTTTCACCTGCAGCCATGTAAGTCTTTTCATGTTTTTGTTAGAGCTTCATTGAGAATATACTAATAAAATTTTGAAAAACTCAAACACCTCAGTTTTATTTAGTTATTTTTCAATGAGTTTTCTTTTGAATACTTTTATATAAAATAGAGAAAATAATTTCTGAATGTTTAATTGCAAGATCATGTTTGAAGATAGTACTGTGGAGGACTGTGCTTTGCAAATGTAATCACTTGTGATCATCTCAGAATCCTGAATAGAATGTTCCTATAATTATTAATAAAATCTGGCAGTCATCAGTTTTCTAAATCTTCAATGTTCCTAGTGAATTTGTAAGAGTGATTAATGGTGAAATCTGGATGTGGATAGAATTATATTTGATAACTTTGTCATTCATTTTGGCAAAATGTTCTGCTTTTTTGTTATTTTAAAGTATTCTATATACCCATATGCTTGAGACATAAATGTATACTTTTCAAAGTCCTGAAGAATAGGATACCCTTTCTATGCCCTATGTAGTTCTGATCCAGTGTATTAATTATCAGACTAAGACAATACCTAATCCAGGTAGAATTCAGTCATAGGGAAGTGGAACGATTTATGTGAAGATGAAATTCATATTTTGTTTTTCTGTTTGTATGTGGAGGGAGTCCAAATGTTTCTCAAAGTCTGAGGGGAAAATTATTATTTTTTTAAATATACATCAATACATATACATTTATTTGTTCTTTGATAGCTTCAAAATTCCTAATTTTATCATAGTTCTTTTGGGCAATAGTAGAGGAAAGAAACCATTATTCGATAGATCATGATTTTAGAATTTGATATAACTCTTAGACATCATTCAACTCAAGCATTTATTTAGCACCTAGACATATGAATATACACACAAGCCATATAAATGAGAAGAGATGGGGCTCATTGAGAAAGATTGAAGGCAAAAGGAAATGAGTTTAAGATGGATAGATAATATAGAAACAGTGAACATGAACTTGGACAGGCTTTGAGAGATAGTAGATAGAAGGCCTGGTGTTTTGTGGTGCATGGGGTGGGGCATCTACAGTCAGACATGACTGAATGACTGTGTGTGTGTGTGTGTGTGTGTGTGTGTGTGTGTGTGTGTGTGTGTGTGTGTGTGTGTGTCCTCATTTGGAAAAGATACTGGAATAGTTTGCCATTTCCTTCTTCAGCTCTTTTTACAGATGAAGAAACTGAGGCAAACGGATTTTAAATGACAGATTTGAATTCAGGAAGATGAGTCTTCCTGACTCCAAACCTAGTGTTCTAAACACTGCCTAATTCGTGGCCCCCTCCTTGGAGGTGTGTGTGTGAGTATGTTGTGTCTGGGTGCGGGTGTGTGGTGGGTTGTGGGTATGTAAGAGAGAGATGGGTGAGGTAAAGTGCTTTTTAAACCATGAGCTGTGAATGTCAGCTATTGTTACTAGGCCCTGAAAATTATAACTAGTTTTAGATAAGATTTAGTTCCTGTTTTTATGGAACTTTCTACTTGTAGGAAATGTAACAAATGTAACTATATTCTGTAAATGACTGCTCATCTCAGCAAGTACAGGGATCCATGACAGCTCCGAAGGATTTAAGATGAAAAATCTTAACAGAGAAACAATTGATTGTGTTTGTTGTGTTTGAGTAGAGATTGAAATTCCCCTCTCCCTAGCCCTTTTGCTTCCTTCCCATCTCTGTCCCCCTCTTCCTGCTCCTCTTTTTCCCCTTCTCTCTTAATGGGAATGGGGATAAGGGAAAAAATCTGAAACTCAAATTTTAGAAACAAACTTAAAATTATTTTAACTGTAACTGGAGGAAAAATTAAAACAAATGCCACTATAATGAAGTAACTACACAGTATCTATAGCTATATATATATGTGTGTGTGTGCGCACTTGTATATATACGTGTAAAAATATATATGAGAGAGAGTACGCGTGTGTAATTGAACATAAAATAATGGCTACATTTGATGACAAGTCAAAGACACAAAACAGGGGGTTTTCTATGTTCTCTGTGGAGGAAAGAGGCATTTGCACTGGATAAGGATGAACAGAATAAAGAGGAAAAGGAGAAAAGACATTTCATAAATAAGGGTAAATTTAGTAAAAATTTAGTAAAAGCATGGAGTCCTAGTGATAAAAAAAAGTATTTGTTTGGCTGGAGTATCATGTGGGGAGGAAATATGAAAAGCTGTGATGTTGACTTCAGACAGTGAAAGACTTTAAATACCAAACAATAATTTGTTAGTTTGTTTTTAAACTTAGCCAATAGGCAATAGGGAGCTATTGAAGATTTCTGAACAAAGAAATACCATAGTCAATTTAAATTTAGTAATATACATTTGCCAAATTCTTCCTTCTTTCCATTTCCTTTAAAATTACAAAGTCAAAAACTTAGTGGGGCTTTTTTTTTTTTTTTTTTTTTTAACTTTCTACCAGATTTACTTTTCTACCAGCAAAATGTTCACGAAATAGTAAATGCAAAATGTACGTCCAGTGATTTCGGGAGAAAAAGAGTACTGACACCTGGTGGAATCAGAAAAAGACTCAGGAGGAGGAAGTGACTCCTTCCTTGCAAGGCAGTTTTCAAGGCAGAATAAAGGAAACAATGTCTTCTGTGTATTGGTCTGGAGGACCATCTGTGCAGTGTTAGAGAGACAAGAGATGGAGTATTGTATACCAAGAACAGTAAGCTAGGAAACTGGAACTGAAGAGGGATAATATGAAATGACTGGAAAAATGAGTCTCATATTGTAAGCATTTCAAAGCTTAGGTTTCTGCATTTTATCCTAGCTTTACAAGGAGGCACAGAATATTTTTGAGGAGGGACATGTGATATGATCGTACTTGTTTTAGGAATATTATTTTGACATCTGTGTGAAAGATTGGAGAGAAGAAACAGCAAGCTGTTGAAGTATGAATTGGAGAGGATAGATGGTGAAATATATTGTAATTGAAGAAACAAGATTTTTTTTTTAATTTTTTATTATATATATATTTTTATAATATTATCCCTTGTATTCATTTTTCCAAATTATGCCCCCCTCCCTCTATTCCCTCCCCCCGATGACAGGCAATCCCATACATTTTACATGTGTTACAATATAGTCTAGGTACAATACATGTGTGTGAATATCATTTTCTTGTTGCACAATAAACATTAGAATACGAAGGTACATGCAACCTGGGCAGACAGATATTAGTGCTAACAATTTACATTCACTTCCCAGTGTTTCTTCTCTGGGTGTAGCTACCTCTGTCCATCATTGATCAACTGGAAGTGAGTTGTATCTTCTTTATGTTGAAGATTTCCACCTCCATCAGAATACATCCTCATACAGTATTGTTGTTGAAGTGTACAGTGATCTTCTGGTTCTGCTCATTTCACTCAGCATCAGTTGATTTAAGTCTCTCCAGGCCTCTCTGTATTCCTCCTGCTGGTCATTTCTTACAGAGCAATAATATTCCATAACCTTCATATACCACAATTTACCCAACCATTCTCCAACTGATGGACATCCATTCATCTTCCAGTTTCTAGCTACAACAAAAAGAGCTGCCACAAGAGCTGGCACATATATGTCTCTTTCCGCTCTTTAGTATTTCTTTGGGATATAATCCCAGTAGTAGCGCTGCTGGGTCAAAGGGTATGCACAGTTTGATAACTTTTTGGGCATAATTCCAGATTGCTCTCCAGAATGGCTGGATTCTTTCGCAACTCCACCAGCAATGTATTAGTGTCCCAATTTCCCCACATCCCCTCCAACATTTATCATTATTTGTTCCTGTCATCTTAGCCAATCTGACAGGTGTGTAGTGGTATCTCAGAGTGGTCTTAATTTGCATTTCTCTGATCAGTAGTGATTTGGAACACTCTTTCATGTGAGTGGATATAGTTTCAATTTCTTCCTCTGAGAATTGTCTGTTCATATCCTTTGACCATTTATCAATTGGAGAATGGTTCTGTTTCTTATAAATTAGGGTCAGTTCTCTATATATTTTGGAAATGAGACCTTTGTCGGAACCTTTGTTTTTAAAAATATTTTCCCAATTTGTTACTTCCCTTCTAATCTTGTTTACATTAGTATTATTTGTACAGAAACTTTTTAGTTTGATGTAATCAAAATCTTCTATTTTGTGATCAATAATGATCTCTAGTTCTCCTCTGGTCATAAATTCCTTCCTCCTCCACAAGTCTGAGAGGTAGATTATCCTCTGTTCCTCTAATCTATTTATTATCTCCCTCTTTATGCCTAAATCATGGTCCCATTTTGATCTTATCTTGGTATATGGTGTTAAGTGTGGATCCATATCTAATTTCTGCCATACTAATTTCCAGTTTTCCCAACAGTTTTTTCCGAATAATGAATTTTTATCCCTAATGTTGGTATCTTTGGGTTTGTCAAAGATTAGATTGCTGTATCCTTTTTTGTCCTTTGTATCTAATCTGTTCCACTGATCTACCGGTCTATTTCTTAGCCAATACCAAATGGTTTTGGTGACTGCTGCTATATAATATAGCTTTAGATCAGGTACACTTAGACCACCTTCCTCTGAGTTTTTTTTCATTAGTTCCCTTGCAATTCTCGACCTTTTATTCTTCCATATGAATTTTGTTGTTATTTTTTCTAGGTCATTGAAATAGTTTCTTGGGAGTCTGATTGGTATAGCACTAAATAAATAGATTAGTTTGGGGAGTATTGTCATCTTTATTATATTCGCTCGGCCTATCCAAGAGCACTGAATGTCTTTCCAATTATTTAAATCTGATTTTATTTTTGTGGCAAGTGTTTTGTAATTTTTCTCATATAATTCCTGACTTTTCTTTGGTAGATGGATTCCCAAATACTTTATACTCTCAACATTTGTTTGAAATGGAATTTCTCTTTGTATCTCTTGCTGTTGCATTTTGTTAGTGATATATAAAAATGCCGAGGATTTATGTGGATTTATTTTGTATCCTGCCACTTTACTGAAATTTTGAATTATTTCTAGTAGCTTTTTAGCAGAGTCTTTGGGGTTCTCTAAGTATACCATCATGTCATCTGCAAAAAGTGACAGTTTAATTTCCTCATTTCCTACTCTAATTCCTTGAATCTCTTTCTCGGCTCTTATTGCCGAGGCTAGCGTTTCTAGTACTATATTGAATAGTAATGGTGATAGTGGGCAACCTTGTTTCACCCCTGATCTTACTGGGAAAGGTTGCAGTTTATTTCTATTGCATATTATGCTTACTGAAGGTCTTAAATATATGCTCCTGATTATTCTAAGCAATAGTCCATTTATTCCTATACTCTCAAGAGTTTTTAGTAGGAATGGATGTTGGATTTTGTCAAATGCTTTTTCTGCATCTATCGAGATGATCATATGGTTCTTATTAATTTGATTATTAATATGGTCAATTATATTAATAGTTTTCCTAATATTAAACCAGCCCTGCATTCCTGGAATAAATCCTACTTGATCATAGTGTATTATCCTGGAGATGATTTTCTGAAGTCTTTTTGCTAATATCTTATTTAAGATTTTAGCATCTATTCATTAAGGAGATTGGTCTATAATTTTCTTTCTCAGTTTTCGATCTACCTGGTTTAGGTATCAGTACCATGTCTGTGTCATAAAAGGAGTTTGGTAGGACTCCTTCATCCCCTATTTTTTCAAATAATTTATATAACATTGGGACTACTTGTTCTTTAAATGTTTGGTAGAATTCACATGTGAATCCATCTGGCCCTGGGGATTTTTTCCTGGGTAGTTGATTTATAGCTTGTTCTATTTCTTTTTCTGAAATGGGACTATTTAAGCAATTTATCTCCTCCTCTGTTAATCTAGGGAGCCTATATTTTTGGAGGAAGTCATCCATTTCACTTAAATTATCAAATTTATTGGCATAAAGTTGGGCAAAGTAACTCCTTATTATTTCTCTAATTTCCTCTTCATTGGTGGAAAGATCCCCCTTTTCATTTGTAAGACTATCAATTTGATTTTCCTCTTTCTTTTTTTTGATCAAATTTACCAAAGGTTTATCTATTTTATTGGCTTTTTCATAAAACCAACTCTTGGTTTTATTTATTAATTCAATAGTTTTTTTGCTTTCAATATTATTGATTTCTCCTTTTAATTTTTGTATTTCAAGTTTAATTTTTGGTTGGGGGTGAAACAAGATTTTTTATAAAGGATTGGATGTGAAGGATAAGGAAAAAAAGGGGAGAGAACAAGAATCAAAAAAATGACTCCATTGTTGCAAATTTGGGTCATTAACTAAAATGACAAAAATTAGAAAACCCAGTTGATTTGTGAAATGCAGAGAGTTCTCTTGGACAGGTTTAGTTTAAGCTACCAATGGTGTATCTTGGTGGTAATATCTTAACAAGTAATTCTTAATATGGAACTGGAGAGAGAATGATTGGATATTTGGTTGTGGAAGCTATTTATTTAGAAATAATTATTACTTAAGAGGTGAAATAGAAGAGGATAAGGCCTAGGACACACATTGTAGCCTGAAGAAGATAATGACGGGAAGTATATGTGGGTAAGCCTTGTAAAAATGAAAATGATCTGGACATTTTAGTAAACTGTTAAATCTAATCTGAGTCAGTGATTTATAATACAATCCACAAGAAAACTAATATATGATCCTGAACTGTACTGAAAGGCAGAGTTCTCAGAAGTTTTTCATATTATTCTCCTTTATGCACTTTAATTGGCCTTTTAGCTTTTCCTTGAATTGGGCATTTCATCTACCATATCTATAGCT
Organism: Sminthopsis crassicaudata; assembly: GCF_048593235.1. Taxonomy (NCBI): domain Eukaryota; kingdom Metazoa; phylum Chordata; class Mammalia; order Dasyuromorphia; family Dasyuridae; genus Sminthopsis; species Sminthopsis crassicaudata. The sequence continues at coordinate 283,806,075 of NC_133620.1, read as the reverse complement.
CCCTGCTGGGATGTATTTAATTTTTTCTTTAATTCTTAAAATATTTGGTATCTTATTTAGTGACTGCTCAAGTGTTACCACCTCATGAGAAGTCTTTGTATAATTATTAGTACTCTATCCTTAATTGTCCTGTGCTTCCTTGTCATCCTACCCCTAACGCAGTAAACTCTTAGGGATCCTTATTACCACCATTACCACCATATTCTATTTGATGATTCAGAGGAAGAGACCAAAATTGAGAAGTTTGTTTTTCACCGAGATAATGAGAAATTTTCAAACTAGGGCTTACATTTTACAATAAAATAATAAAGATTTTTAACCCGAGATTTTTTTAAAAAAAGCTTTATATTTCATTAAAATTTGTTTCCTTTATATTTATTTTATTTATTGCATTTTATTGTGTGCATTTAAAACTATCAAAGAATATATTCATAGGCTTAAGCAGACTGCCAAAGAAGTTTGTGGCACAGATAATATTGTTATTCAGTAGCAACTGAATGAATCTCCATGTTGTATGGTAAATTAACCACCACTTATAAAAATGTCTTACATGTAGCTTATCTTTACAAGTACAATCCATAAAAATTAACTACGGGTAGGAGCCCTGTAATCCAAAGTAGACAATTTAAAGTAATTTTTCCCTGTCTCAAGTATCTTCAAATTGCTTGAATTTCTTCTCCCTCTCTGTTAATTAATCAATTTGTATCCTTTCCTATTATTGATATATGGAATGTAAAAGGCATAAAATTTAGTGAATCCTCAACATATTATGTATTTCAATTGTGCCACCCACATTATGTAGTGAATTCCCAGGAGGAAACAGTCTGTCAGAGTACCTATCAATATATTACCACTCCCCCCTTTCTTTTTCTATATGCACTTGAAAACTCACAGTGGGCAACACACACACACACACACACACACACACACACACACACACACACACACACACACACACACGGTTGATAATTATGTTAAAATAAAAGTTTTGATCATTTATTTTACCTTGAGTATACTTATACTTTCTCCAAACACTGCAAGGAATGGATTTCCAGGTTAGCAATATTTATTTACTCTTTGTATGTGATTTCAATATTGTAAAATAGTGCCATTATATCATTACAGGTTTGTTTTAAAGTGAAAGAACCTGGATTATTAGGATATCTTTGTAGGAAGCATGCAAATTATTTTAGGAAATGGTATTAAAAAATTTTACCTCTGACTTGGCTAGTGTGCTTAATGAAGATGACTATATTTTATATGACTCAGTGTGGTTGGTTTTGTTTTTTTTGTTTTTTTTTTTTTTGGTGAAATTTTATCATGCACCAGAACAATAAACAAACTTAGTAAAATCTTAGGGAAAGTTTCCATGATAGAATTCAAAATATAATCTTATATCCAAATAAAGTAAAAGAGGAAACATTTTTCAGAAATACAGAATCATGCTAATGCATGATATGTTTGAGAAATTTTAATGTCATTAAGAGATGAAGGAAGAAGTAATTTTTGTAACTGAATGTCAAAGCCTAGTAATGTTAATTAAAATAGCATATGTTTGGTTTGGTGTGGGGGGGAATGGAAGTGAACCTGGGTCTGACTTGTTTACCCTCTAGTGGCTGCTTTCTTAGCATTACAACTTGAAAATACTAATTTTTTAAATTGAGATTGGGTAGATCTGGATGAACAGAGACAACAGGATCTTCGTTTTTATCATTTAGCTTTCAGTGCTGGGACCTAATCTTTTTTTAAACAAATATCTAGAGAAGATTGTAGGCCTAAAAACCTTGGTTTTAATTGAGGATAACTTCCCAAAGAAAAAGATGTGAATGTAGCTTTATGCATATATATAGCCATTTATATACCCCATTATCAAAGTAGAAAAAACAGGAGAGCTAGCTTTATAACTTTTCCTGCTTTTTGTGACCTTGGACAAATTCTGGGTCTTGGTTCCTTCATTTGTAAAATGAGGGACTTTTGACAAGATGACCTTCCAACTCTAAATTTAAGGTCCCTTCTCAAGAAAAGGAGACAAAATAGATGAAAAATCAAAGGGATAAACTTCCCTCCCCAATCAATATATACTAAAATCTCCCTTATAAGAAATAACCCCAATCTGGATATTAAAAAGAAAATACTTTGTGAACACCAATGAATGACCACAGGATAGTTGTTTTTGCTTTAAATGAAATAAAATTGTTTTTTATTCAGTGTTATATGGCAGAAACAAAAATGGTTACACATTATGGACACATTACAAAAAATCCTGAAAAAGAGCTATGTTAATTCAGAGATAATATATCCTTTGTCTTGATTTCATTCAGCAACCATTTAGGGTTTTTAGTTTCTTTCTACTAACTGACTTCTAGTGCTTGACACATTGTAGATAATTAGAAATTATTAGCAACTTAATTATTATGCTTTAATAAATGCTTATTGGTTGACTGTTATAGTTATATGATCTTTGGAATGAGAAAAGAAACAAGATTGAAGCTCCAGGTACTATCTCCCTACTCATCTCTGCTAGGTCACCAGAAACTAAGCATTTATCCTGTTAGTAAGTATGATTCAGATTCATTCATTCAAGTTCATTACACAATTTGTTTCAGTGAATTACTCAATATAAGAAATGTTAATAAGCATATATTTTGTATACATACATTCACACACACACACACACACACACACACACACACACATATATTATAATTAGAGTGAAAAAACTTCAAGAACATTGTCTATTCCTCCTTCCTGATTAAAGTAACCTTAAACAAGACATATATGTAACCTATTTTATTTTTGAACTTTTAAATGAGTTTTGTTCATTGTATTTTTTTTTTCCATTTTGCCAATTCTCTTTTTTAGAAAATGTTCTGTTTTTCCATTTTACCAATTCTGTTTTTCCAGGAGTTGTTTTCCTTTTCCATTTTGCCAAATCTAATTTTTAAGGAGGGGTTTTCTTCAGACAATTTCTGTGTTTCATTTTTCAAAGTTCTCATTTCCTTTCCTCATTTTTCTTCTCAGTCTTTTAAGATCCTTTTTGAATTCTTCTAAGAGAGCCTTTTGAATTGGAGACCAGTTCATATCATCCTTTGAGGTTTCCTCTGGAATCATTTTTTGCCTTTAGTGTCCTCAGGCTTTGAGGTCTGTTCTTTCCTATCTCCATAATAGCTATCTATGGTACGAGCTAGAGCTCTTTTTGCTTTTTTGTTTATTTTTAAAGGTTGAATTCTGTTCTTAGGGCAATGGGAAGATTGTCCCAAGCTTCTTCTACAGGGTGACAAGGGTGCCCTGGGGCTGGGGCTGCCGAGATCCTGTGTTGGGTACGTGTGGCAAGTCCCATTTGTTATACTGGGGTTCAGGGGCTCACTATTTGCCTTTGGTAGTTGCATTGGAGGTCTCACAGCCAGTTTGCTGAACTGGCTTCTTTACCGGGGCAAGTTGAGAAATATCTTCTGCTGGAATTTATTACACTCCAAATATTTGTGGCCTCTGTCACTCCAAAAGCCTTCTTTGAATCTTGTGTTGATTCTGGGAGAATCAAGGAAAAGCTCAGCTTACTCTCCACCATCTTGGCTCTGCCCTAATCTATTTTATTTTTAAAGCTTTTTGCAGCTTTTTTTTGGATAGCCTCTTTAACTCAGACTCCTTTAGTGGGAAGGTTCTAATCTTTAGCCTATCACACATTAAGTGTAATGAAATAAAATTTCCTCTTGTTCAGTAGTAATAAACAGGTCACATCTTTAATAGAACAAATCTCAGGTACTTGAGTTAGCATTTTGGTCTTTCCAGCTTAGACTAAATAATCTTAGTTTCAACTATGTATTCATTAGGAGGTAATACAGTGCCATGGAAATGGCATGTTTATATCGAATCTCTCATTTAAATAAATGAGTATAATTAAAAGTTTCTCAAATGTAAGATATTTGCCAGAATCTAGGGAACACAGAGAGCTGTAATTCTGTATTGAATTTTGCCTACAAACAATTTTGAAAGATCACCGAATTTAACTTTGTTACTGTGATTTTCACTTAGGTAACCTTGTTTTGAAAAGGGAAAAAAACAACCTTCTAAAAATGGGTCATTTACTTATTGTAATGTTTCAGCCCGAGATCCTTATCCTTATTGTATTTATTCAGTGAAAACCATAAATAAGAACAGGCCAATGATGCACAAAACAGATGTGAATACAATGGCTGAAATATTTAATAAGAAAAAAAACCCAGTTCCTTTTGAGTGACTGCTTTTTTGGTAGGTGGTTACTTCTACTACATTCTTGATTTCAAAGCAAAAGTTGTTGGAACCCTTTCCCTCTCCCTCTCCCCCTCCCCCCACGCTTTCATAGCTCTTCCTTAGAGTTAGCAGGCATCAGGAGTATTGAGAAGAAAAGTATTAATAGTTATATGTTTAGGGGAAGGGAAACTGTCTCCTAAACTAAGGAGATATACTAGAAAAGCTCTATAGTTAAAGAAATTCTAGCTATAGGTTGGAGGTAGGGTCACATGCACAGTTTAAGAAAATGGAAACAGTAAACATTGCACAGCTCTCCATTTTTCTTAAATGCTAATCAGTTTTGGATATGATAACCCAGAAACAAAAAAGAGAATTCATGCAGAGAGGGGCCAATATTAGGGTAGAAAAGGAGATAGATGCAGTCCTGTATGCTATTTGACATTGTTAGTCATACTGCATAATGCCTTTCCATCCCAGAGTTGATTCGACTAATATTTGAAGCTACTTATATTAGTATGCCCAGTGATCTACAGGTTTCTGAGATAATTCAGTGTTTTGAAAATAAAGTCTGCCTAGTTCTACTACTCTTCCCTTCCCTTCTCCTCTTCTTTCCTCTGCAGATACAGTTTGCAGAACCTATGGTCTCGATTTGTAAATAGTAAGCTTCAAAGATTAATGCAAGTTTCAGAATTCTCATCTCTTAAATACTGGTTTCAACTAGATACTTCTATCTCTTCCCCCAGGTGAAACCACACTGTATAAAATACAGAGGAAGAAAACAGATTTCTAGGAGCTCATTTTCTGCTAGTAAAATTCTTTGTGTTCTTCCTGTCTGTGTACTGCTCTTAAATTTTTTAAAATTTAATTTGTCTTATTCTGAATTTTAAACAACAGAAAAATGAGTATTTTTCATAGACAAAACAGAGCACAAATGAGAATTTTATAGCAAATATCACTATTTCTTTTCTATAAAGCTTGTTTTTTTAGAAGTACAAATTGAATCATTAGTTTCAAAGCTATCTTGCTTGTTTCTATTCCATTCTGAACTTAAAAAAAATTTTTTCAATGACCCTTTTCTGTGGCCCTTTTCTGGACTGCTCATTCATGTTTGGTATCTACTATTATCACCCTTTCACCTGTGGTTCCAAAAAGCTCTAGCATGCTCAGTAACATGCCACATCCTAGTTAACAGTCTCTGCAGATTTGCTAAAACCAAGTTCAGGCTAACTAGTAGGTCTCTATCCTATTGTTGTCAGTTCACCAATCATGTGAAGATTTTTCCCTAGCAGAATGCATGGAGTTTGTTCCAGTGGCCACAAAGCTGGCTGAAGCCAATGCTATGGAGTGCTATAGCTTAGCCTTAAAAATTCCAGAGCTTATCCACTGCTTTACTTCCCCAGTCTTCCTTACTTTCTATCTGCCATTGGACTCCATTGACTCAGAAAGAAAGAATGAGTCTGAAGACTTTGGGCAGCTTTGCCTCATTTAAATCCAATTCATGTGCTAGTCAAGACATATAACTTATAATGTCATTGGTCCTCTTTAAAAGTGAAGGATGAACAACTTCATAGACTTTCTGGAATTATAGCTGCTCATTACTATAATTAGAATTCTTAAATCTTTCAAAAGTTATTTTTTTTACAATGTTTGTTATTGCATAAATTACTTTCCTAAGTCTACTCACTCCATTATCCATCTTTTCATACAGGTTTTTCCAGGATTCTCTGAGAACATTTTTTTCATCAGTTCTTGCAACAGAATATTTCATAATGTTCACATGCCAAAATGAAGTAATAAATGTAAAGTGACTTTTGTAAACCTTAAAAAAACATTATGTGTAAATGTCATCTATATTATTGTTACATATCATAATTTATTCACCTATTGCTCATTTGATGAACATCCCCTTAACTCCATTATTTTCTCTATAAAAGAGAACCTTTTTGGTTCTTCCCTACCTTTTAATCTCCAAAATTAAAATTTAGTCCTGGGTTTTTGATGACATTCCTGGGACTTAGATGATGACAAGCATAAGCTTTTTATCTTTGCTTTGTCTTTTGATTCTAATAAATTGAGAGTTTTTATTTAAAAATTTTTAAAAATTAACAAGAAAAATCATTTGCTACCTCTTCCCCCTTCTCTCATCCCAGTGGGAAGAAAAAAAGGGAGGAAAATCTCTTTTCACAGATTTGCACATTCAAGTAATCCACATTCTCATATTGGTCCCATCCAAAAATATGTTTCTCTTTCTATATTCAGAGTTCATCATCTTTGTGTCAGCTTGTTGGCATGCCTCATTTTATGTCCTTTGGAATTGTGATTGATCATTCATTTATTCAGCATTATTGAGTCTAAGTTGTCTCTACTCTGTTTTTAATAGTATTCCCAGTCTTTATTAGAAAGTATCCATTTTGCCACTTCTTATGGTACAGTAATATTCCATTGTATTTATATACCACAATTTGCTTAGCCATTCTCTAGTAGGAAGACTCTCCCTCCCCTTTCCTGTATTAGTTTCTAATTTCTGGCTGCCACAAAAAGAACTTTTATAAATATTTTTGTATGTGGGTCTTTCCCGTCTTTCTTTGATTTCCTTGAGTTTTTGGTATCACTGAGTCAAAGGACTTGCAAACATTAGTGACTTTTGGAACATAATTCCAAATTCCTTTCCAGAATGGCCAGACCAATTCAAAGTTCCACCAGTAGTGCATTAATATGCTTATTTTCCCATATTAATAATCTTTATTTTCTCTCCAGAATCTATATTTGTCAGCTTTGCTAATTATTTGAGATTTCTTAAGTAATATCTCCTGGACCTGTTATTTTCACATGATCTTACCTTTTATTCTAATATATTTATCAACTAATAATATAGAATATTAATGAAAAAAATATTGATAATATATTTACATTTGTTAATTGAACTATGGAGTCTTTGCATTCTGTTTTCAGGGAGTCTGTTACTTAGATAAGATTTGCAATTTTCTAATTCTAAGCTATTTTTGCTTCTTCTATCTTTCCTTCAAACCATTTATTTTCCCCCTGAGGCATTTGGGGTTAATTGACTTGCCTAGGGTCACACAGCTAAGATGTGTTAAGTGTCTGAGTTCATATTTGAACTCAGATCCTCCTGACTTCAGGACTGGTGTTCTAACCACTGCGTCACCTAACTGCCCCTAAACCTATTTAATTTTAAGAATTTATTTGCTTCATTTCAATGGACTTGTAGTGAGCTGTAGCAATAATAATTTTTAGGTCAGTGTATTCTTTTTAACCATAATCTCCGCCTTTGGGTCAGATTTAGGTCTTTTTGTCAGGGCTAGACTCTGCCTCTGACTCTGATTTTAGGTCTGATATTCAACCCTGCCTCATCTAGAACTCTGTGTCATTTGGATTCCTATGCTCACTTATACCACATAAAATACAGTTATACTAATGATACTATTAGGTTTTAGTCTTCTCCTGAATGTTGGAACACTGTCTTCAAAGTTGTAGCATCTTAGGACAGAGTACTATGCTCCTCAGAGTCCCTGGGCCTGGCAGTGTCCTATCTTTGTGGACTACAGTCTTCCAATGTAGCTTTCAAACCAGTTTGGGACTTTCTCATGTCAAGTCATTAAGTGCCTCCAGATACAGAATCTTGCATGCTGTCAATGTCTCTGGCTGATCTTTGGTCACCTGTGTATCCTTCATATTGTGGTAACTTTACTGCCAGGTATCCTATTGGTTGTGGGCTTCTAACTGATGTTTTTGTGCAGTTTTGGAATAAAGTAATTCATTATAGTTTCCTATTGTATATATTGGTTGTCATTTAGTCCTTTACTATTTTTAGGTTTTCACTGGAGCCAGATGTATGGGAGCTGGACTACTTACCTCTGTTCAGGCAGCTGTCTTGTTGGAAGTCCTTTAACATGCTGTTTTTGATGCTGCCTTTGTTATATTTTGAAATACTTGAAATTCACCTGTCATTTCTTCCTTGGTGTTTGATGAACCACTCAGAAACTTTTCATTCTGTCTTTCTCTATTTCTAATTATCTTTTGCTCCTTAGTGTGCAGACATGTTATTGTCTGTTTAAAAAGAAACCTGCATTTGGTTATCTTCAATTTCAGCAAAATCAACAAACATTAAATGTCTTATAGGCAACTTAAGTTCTGATGAGTCAGGCTTTTATTGGACTGTGGTCCCAAATCTTTCCAAAGAGAACATGTGTAAGCAATGACATTAGTTTAAAAAGAAAAGAAATAAAAAATAAATTAATGTAAAGTATTAACATCTAATTTCTTTTCTAAAGTGCATGAAGGAATAGTAAATGTGAGGTGGGATCATAAACTTTTCTTATAGTTTGTATATATTAAATGAATGAATTGAATCAGATTAACATTAGACATTTATTGTACACCAAACCCTGTGGATACCAAAGATTAGTCTTGACCCTCAAGGAGCTTCCATTGTAATGTAATGAAGAGATCAGATTGGCTTGGGAGAGTAGTAGGTTGAAGAGGAGTTTTGATTTTTGGAAGAAATGGGAAGGTATATATATGGTTGCCAGACATTTGGTAAGATCCATTATTGGTAAAGGGAATTCAAGAGAAAGCAGGATGTGAATGGCTGAAAAATGACTGGAGTAAAATGTGAATTAATGGTGATTAACTCATTAGGATACTGTGACCCCAAGGAGGTAAGTGCTTTAAATTAAAGAGTAGAGGAGTCACTTGGATGGCCAAATTCAATTCCAGTAGATGGCCAAAGGTCTAGGTGATAAAGCAGCAAAGGTGGGTGAAATGTTTATATATGTAGTGGGGGGTGGGGAAGTGTTACTGACTCAGTTGCAGAAAGAGACAATAAAGTCTAACTAGTTGTAAAACAAAACAAAATAATTTTTTAAAAAATTACCAGAAAAAGAACAAAGCCTGTTAATTAGTTTTAAAATGACCTTATTTCAAGCCATTGTCAATAAGGTAGATTTTTTTCTGATCTTCCTTCTCATCTTGTACATATGGGGCCAAAGAGCTTATTTGATTCCTTCCTAATTCTTGCAGATTTTATTCCAAAATCTGATATTGAAAAATAGTTAAGTTTCCTGAAACCCATAAAATTCTAAGCAAAAACAAAAACAAAAACAAAAAAAGTTCTTTCTTAAATCAGTATCCAGTCTGGCGTGCTCAATTAATATTCAGAGCTGCTGCATGTAGGGGGTAGTTGTCAAATAAGCTTATTTGACTTTTTTCATACCTGCTTCCCCCCTCCTCCCCCTTGCTACCTATGAGACTTACATTGGAGTAGAAAATGACAAGAACAGATAGAATTAAAATATAACTGCCTCAGAGCAAGCAACCAGCTCAACTCTTGTTTTATTTAAAATTTTTCCATATACCAAAATATCTGTATTAGAAAGACATATTTTTTGGTTGGTGAAATATTTTTCAACTGTCAGAGAAATCCCTCTACAATAAACAATCTTTGAGATTTGCTTTGGTGAAGACATTCATCCTCTTGGTTCATTTGGAGATTAGCTTCTGTAGAATTCCCTAAACTAAACTGGTGCTGTGACTATTTTCCTTTGATTTCATACCCACATGGTACAGCTGCATAATAATGGACAATCATCATGGGGAATCTTTTCTAGGCTGCCATAGGCTTAGTCCCATTGGCTTAGCCTTTAAGAATCTTAGGTCATCTTTAATAGGACTTTATTGAAGCAAAAATATTCAGGGATCTGTATTTTTTGTCAATATGAGGGCTCATGTCATAATCATTGGAATTAATTTATAATTTGATATAGATCTTAAGGAGTTGTCCTGGTATTTAATCTGCCCTGAGTCATAGGCAGTTACTATAAGAGAGGAATGTTTAACCACAATACTACTCTTAATATTTTTAATAAATTAAAAAGTAAATCTGTGGTGTCTTTGACATGGATATTTCCTCCAGTGATATAAATGGAGATATATCTAGATATATGCATATATACATATCTATATATAATAACCTTCAAATTTCTATGTTGGTCTTATCCATGTCTTCCCTTAATATTCCTAATTTTCTCTTGGATCATAAGTATCACAAGAATATCAATGAGTATATAGATCATTTGATGATTATTCTATCCTCTTATCACATGACTAACTTATTTTTGGGATCATATTTCTTTGGATATCTTTGATTCAATTTTTTTTACAATTTGATAATTTTTGTATTGTAGCCATTTCACTAAAATGTGCTCTTCCCTTGCCCTCTAAATGCTATTCATCTTTTGATGGGGTAATATTTCATGATTTTCAACCACACATCAGAAAGAACAGAATACTGTTGTAAAAAATAAAAAGTTTTGTTGTAAGGAGCAGTTTGGGATCATTAAAGGAAACTTATATTTTACCATAGGCAGTTCAACATGTTTTCTTCAGTTTTAAGCTTAATTTGTAGCATTTGTCCATATATATGTGCAGTGATAAGATTTTTATAGTTTGGTCATTAGCTGCAAACCTTATTCTGGACAATTTAAGTATTCATCCATTTGATTTTTCTTGTATGTATATGTTCTCTGGATTTGATATAAATAGTACATTGTTATCCATAAACAAGAATAGCGGAATATCCTCAGCAGTCTTGGGGAATTCTTTTTCAACTTATAAATGTTCTCTCCTCACAATTTTACTTTGGGTGGCTCCAGCATGGACCCCTATGTATAGTTGGTTTAATATAATTACTTTTGTCTTTTTTGTTTTCTTTAGAGGCATTTTTTCCTCTTTTATAAGCTCATAGGGAACTCTCTTACTCTAAAGTAGTGCTTCTACTTTGCTTTTTGTTTTTTTTTTTCCCCCTAGGATGTTTCCTTTTTGAAAATTAGTATTATGACTACTGTCTCTCCTACTTTTCAAAAAGATTTGTTGAATTCGATACTTTTTTAGACCCTTTTGTTTGTTTCATTATGGAAATTGACTTAGATATATATAACAGCTTTATGATTCTATAATTTTGTGATCTGTCCATTATTCTTCACCAATAACTTGATAAAATAGGCCAGATTGGAGTCTTTCAATTATATTATGTATCCTTTTCTCATTTTTATTCTTTTAATTTTGTACTAATTTTGATATTTTTTCTTTAACTTCATGATCTGTTTTCAAGTGAAGTGATTCAGGAATAATTCCTGTTTCTTCAATAGTGAATAGTTTCTTTTCTGTTAACATATAGTCAACATTTCATGTTTTAGATATTACTCAGTGTTTACCATACAAAATTTTTTTTTTTAATAATAAGAGAATTATACTTACAAGAGAAAGTTTTTATAATATATTGGTTGAAGCTTCTGTTGTCTGTAAGTCTAGCTTTTAAATTTTTTATTACTGAGCCATGTTTTGCCGTCTTTTTCTTAACCTTTTCTTCCCCCCTTCCCCATTCTTACATGTTCTACCTTTGCTTTGAAAGAGCCCCATGCTTTTGTTTTTTGTTGCTTGGGGAAGGGGGGTGCAAGATAAAACCAACTTTGTATCTCCTTTCTTTTCCTTTCATGCAACTTCTCTCCATTTGGCATCTTTGTATCTTTTGAATTTGTTTATATCATGAATATCAAGATAGTTATAGTTCATTTCTCTTGTAGGTCTGTAGTATATTCATTTAGTCTTTGGACAGGTCTCTCCAGTTATTGTATCAACAGATGTTAGCTTTTTAGACCGTTTCTAAATTTGGATTCTTAATAACATGTTTTATTTTCTGCCCTGTCATTACTATAGTTTGTATTTGTTTCGTGGTTGTTTCATGGTTTGCTTGTTCATTGTACTATAGATGAGTCTCCCTAAACTTTCCCGGTCTGATCTCACAAAGCTTATTTAAGTTCTTGTCAGGCTTGTGCTCAAAGCCATAATGAAACCTTCCAGAGCTTGTGTTGAGGTGATACAGCCTTTAGGAATCCAGAATCACCTCCACACAACTGAAGCATCAGATACTATTAATAAGATATGATTGAGAAGTCTCATGAGAGACTTGACAATGGCATATAAGACTGAATAATTGTAGAAATTATTGAAAAGTTTGGCTTTTATATTTCTTAAGGACATTTCTTCTGGGAGATTTTTAAGTGGAACAGGATTTATTTTTAAAATAAGACTATATAACAGTTTCTTATGTAATTTCATAGTTTTACATTAGAAGAAACTTGAAAGGACATCAGAATATAGGGTAGATCAACTCATGTTATTTGAAAATTGAATTCATTAATAAAAGCAAATTACAGTATTTTATAATAGCTAGGTAGAGTACCAGAACTGGAATTACAAAGATCTGAGTTCAGATCCAATCCAAGGCTTGCCAGCTATGCAGTTCTAGGCAAATCACTCAAACTTTATATCTGCCTCAGTTTTATCGATTGTAAAATTGTCATTATAATAATACCTATCTCCTAGGGTTGCTGTGAGGATCAAATGAGATATTTATGAAGCACATTGCAAACCTTATATACATAAACGTTAGCTGCTATTATTTTAAAGAAAATATTTTTTGTGCATTATCCACCAGTATAAATGGCAAAATTCATTGTCAAGTTAGTTTTATAATCTGAAGTACATTACAAGAAAACCATGCTGCTCCAACCTTCATTAAATCATAGATGGCCAAAATAAAGCAGTCAGCAAATAGTTGGTGCTTCCATGTGATGGAAAAAGTTTATTCTAATGCATCTTTTCCAATTTCCTATTATGAAAATAGATGTCCAGTTATACAAGCATTTATTATTATTATACTTTCTTTTTAGGTGATTATGATACATATATAAAAATGTAATAATTCCTGATCTTGCTGAGTTTACAGTCTACCAAAAGAACTCTAAATTTAAAGTCATTCAACAAAGCTGAATTTTACTATCAGCTATGCTACTTCCTCTTGAGGTAACAACCTCAACTTAACCTCTCTGGTTCTCAGATTCCTTATGTTTCAGATTAGCTGATTTAAGGTGATTTCTCTGAGTTCTCTTCCAATTCTGAACCTTTAGAAAATTTGATTACAAACATTTTAAATGTGAGACTATTAAAACAGCTTTCACAATTCTCATACTGTAGGCTAATTTTGTAAATTTTACTGATTGATTTATGGCAGTGATTAAAATTTAAAGTTGATAGTTAAACCAGTTCAAAATTGTGTTGAAATTTTAGAAGAAATTAACTACTAGTGTCTTTAATCAGTTCTACCCAGTGAATCTTTGAGATCATTAACATATATATCAATTCTTGCTTTAAAAAGATAAAATAATTGCTGGTTTGTTTATTAAAGCAAGAAAACTAAATAGTGACATGTAAAATTTAAAACAACCTTTCATCTTGAAGAAGAACTCAAGGGACACATCTTCCTACTTTGCCCCTTTCTCCATTAGAGTTTGATATTGCCCAGATTGCTTTGGGTCTCCTCACTAAATGAGCTTTGTATCTCTAAGTTAATTTTCTGCCAGTATCACTTCAGGCTGATGACTGTGGGTGTTTGTGTATCTATTAAGTGCACTGCCAGGACATGTCCACTACCTTCTCCCTCTCCTATTAAACAGCTGTCAGGTAGTTTACAAGGTTGCTCTCTTGCTCTGCATTAATTGCTAAGAGGCAATGGCACAATGTAAAATTGTCAAAGAGTTTCATAGATCTGGTCCAAGGAGTACTAAAGGTAAACAGAAATGTTATGATGAATGAGAGGGAGAGGGAGAGGGAAAGGGAGAGAAGGAAAAAAAAGGAATGTCAGTTTAAAATTCTTTTGCTTATCCTAGTCTTGTTTCATTTTAAACCCTCCGCTAGTACAATTGAGTAAATCTGAACAAGTGAATTTTGGTTGAATCTTGGGGCAAGATGCTCTCATTAAAGTTGTATACAGCACCCTGCTGAGCTTTACAATTGGTTTTGAAATGAAAATCTCTTAGATTAGATCAAACATTAACCTAGCTGAAATAAATAATATGAAGATTTAACTATTTGTCTATGAAAATTGGGTCCTTTGTGGAAGGGGCAAGATGGGGGATAGAAAAAGGAATAAAAAAGTAGAACATTGCTTTTTGTAGATATTTATTGTACTCTTTTAGACCAATGATTCTACCCTTTTTGTTTTTCATTTCTGTGGTACTCAAATTTAGAAATAACAGAGAATGGGGATGTGACTAGTAAAAGGAAGAAAAAGTATGAAAAGAGTTAAAGAGGAAGTTAGATACACAGTATAAAAATACTGTAACCAAATAATAAACAAATGCTCTCCTTCCTTTCTTTGGTCTTGCGGGTAATATTGGGACCATCATTCAAATTTTTGGTGGATAAATGATAATAGGAGTGCAGTTTAGACGAATTTAAAGTTGTACTATTTTACTTCATGGTATATATGACTGTAAATCAGTGGAGATAAAATTGATCTGATAAACTTGGGTTTCCTCTGACATTGGGAAAGGATAGAACAATAGGCCTGCATATACATACTCAGTTTCCTAAACAAGTATATGTATTAGTGAAATTATTCAGGTAGTTGGTTTTAGGAACTGAAGTAGCTATTGCATAGAAAAATATTATTCATATGGGAAATTTGTATCTCAACATTCATCTTTTTGTTATGACAGTCCTATCTTAGGGTACAAGCTTAAATAAAGATCTACAGTATTTCAGACAAACTTATGTATAAAACAAATAGGAACACTTCTGATCCAGTAATTTAGAAATCAAGTATCATAATCTAGATTAGTTTTTTGAAGGTGGTCCACAAAATTATATTTTCTTTTAATTTTCACCACCTATTCATATTTAAGGAACAGAGTATATGAGATTACAGGGGGTAGTCCTTGGATATAAGCTAGCTACTGATTACTAGTCTTCCTATATTATCTTCTGGAGTCAGTTTGGCCTGCTTTTTCATTAATAGGAACACTATGAGTATTAATAATTCTCTAATTGTCCAGAGTACATGAGAATATTGCTGTGCAATGCCTTCCTTCTCTAGTTATTTACTGAGATTGTTTTTATTTTAAGGTCCCTAATGTCATTTCCTCTCTTGCATTTATCTGCATATTTATACTGGCACTATTTATATTTATGAATATTAATAATAAACATTCAGTTATTTAAAACCAAAACCCAACAGTGAGAATGACTTGATTTATTATTTGGTTTATTATTGTTGTTTTATTTATTTTTTTGTGGTAGTACATATAAGAATAGGCAAATAAAATTATTTATCTAGAAATAATGTTACGATTGACTTTAAGGCAATTGTGGGGGAAACTATTGGTTTGAAGATTTAGAGGCTTGTGGGCTATAGTGTTAGTTCCTCTGTAAAAACTAGATTGTGAATTTGGGTAAATTTCTCACTGAAATTTAATTACTTTTTCAATAAAATTAAAGTATTTGGACCAGATAATCTTGAAGACCTTTGCTCCTAAGCTCTGAAATTTTATGATTCTGGGGCAACTATGGAAAGTGTTTGTGAATGTGTGTGTTTTGAGGGTTAAATCAAACCAAATTATAATTCACATATAAGTGTACTTTAGAAAGGGGGGGAGGAAGAACATAATGTAAGTATCAACCTAAATCCTCTTCTATGCAGGCAAAAAAAAAAAAAAAAAAAAAAAGCTATGTGCAGAAGGAATTTTGTTTGTCTTTGTGTGTGAAAGAAAAGGTAAGTATATTTTTCCTTTTTTTAAAAGACATGGAATCTGTTTGAAAATTTCTAACAAATAAGGCTCAAGTTTCTACTTTTTAAAGAATTACATTCTTAAGAATAGCATTATAGGTTTTGAAATCCAGAATCTGCTTCTTTTGAAAGATAGCTGACTTTTTCAACAGACACATAGGAAACATTTTTTTTCTTGCCAAGAAAAGAATGTTTAGATTAAAAGATTTTTCTTCTACCCACAATAAAAATGTCATGTAACCAAGCAGAAAACTGTTCACTACTTCTATAGAAAGATAAGAATAATTCTTACAGTTGAGCCAAAAATTGATTCTTTTAAAGATTTTAAATAATTGGAATAGTAATTCTTCTTACCCCTACAATTTTGGCCCTTTAATGTTTTTTCCTGTGGTACCTGTAAAACCTCTTGTCAGTGGGAGGGGGGAAATCAGTAAAGAAGCCAGAGAAAATGTTGGCCAGTTTTAGAAATAGCTTATTTCTGTAACCTTGTGTCCCTTTATAAAAGATGGTTTTTAGAATTTCCTTTATATAGATTACATTTTTCATTAACCCCATATTTAATTGAAGCATTTCTCATTTACAATGCTGTTTTATATACTTAATCATAGTCCTAAGATTTCAACACATTCCTTTCATTCTTGGGATTCTTACTGTTTTGCTATACAGTCTCCTACTTCTTTCCCAGGGTTAATTAGTTTGCTGTTAAAATGGGAATATAATAAATAGTCTTTCTTACCTAGAAATTCTGAAGTTTTCTATATTAGAATAGGCATTACTAAGAGAAGGTAGATATCATCATCTCATTCTTCATAATTATTCCTGGTGCTTTTCACCCACTGAATAGAATTCTTAATATGTTTCTCTCTTTTAAAACAGCTCAGATGTTTAAGTGATGAAATAGTTCAGTTTAGTGAAGAAGATGGGGGTTCTTTACACATCTTCAAAAGACTATTCTTATTGGAACTTGCCCTGGAAACTCCTGTCTAAACATCACCATAGAGGGAGCATGCATATAGATACCTTAGGAGGGAGGAAATTGAAATTTTAAAAAACCAAAATTTTATATTATTCATATTTTCTCTCTCCTTGATATTGCAGAAATTCCCCAGAATACCCAAACAAGCCTAAACATTCTTCTCCCTCAAAGTATATTTCTAGATGGATCAGTATTGAAGAATACCTCCTTGAGCCACATTGTGTCAATTGATGCAATACTTTAACACAAAAAAAACCCAAAACTTTAAGATAAAACATAGTAGAATAAAAAAATTTACTTCAACATAAAATTATAAATTTTTGCAAAAAATGACATGCCCGATATTATGAAAATATTGGTGGCATGTTACTTTCCTCCATTGTTAATAGAAATTTATTTATCCTTTAATTTTGTCATTATGGTATTTACAAATATTACTGTATTTAACCTGAATTTTGTTGCCTCTAAATGCTGAATTGTAAATCCTGTTTCCTTTTGGCTCTACCATTTTCTTTCCTCTTTACTTGTTCCATAAAAATATTCTCATGTTTCTTTATATTATTCTTAATCCCATTCCTTAACAGGGAACATTTCCTATACATGGTGACCCTCTGTGGGTGGGTAGGTAACACAGTGGATAGAGAATTAGCCCTGTAGTTCAGAAGCACCTGATTCAATCCAGCCTCAGATACTTAATAGTTGTGTGAACTTGGGTACGTCACTTAATACAGTTTGCCTTAGTTTCCTTCTCTATAAAATGAGCTGGAGAAGCAAATGGCAAATCACTGCAGTATCTTTGCCAAGAGAACTCTTGTCACAAAGAGTTGGACATGACTGAACCAACTGAATAACAATATTTAGACAATACAATAGACCCTTTACCTATTCCCTCTTATCAATAGGCACACATTTTATTTCCAGTTATGTGTCACTAGAACTTTAGATTAATTGCAATGATTAGTCTTTATTTCCAGAGGATTAAAGAAAAAAAACAACAAAAAAATACTATCTTTCAGTTGAGAGAGATGGGAATATGAATGTAGAATGTCTTATATGCTATCAGACATGGTTAGTTTTGTTTACTTGTTTTTCTTTGTCATTAGGGAGCATTCAGTTGGAATGGGATGGGTTATATACATTTTGGGAAGTGACTGAGGAGAAAAGATATATTTCCCTTCCCTCCCACCTCAATCAAATGTTGCTAAGAGGGTTTTTGCAAATATAAGTCTTTTCTGCCAACAAATAGCCTTTTTTGGGGAAATAGCTCTCAGGGACAAAAAGTCTAAACAACTTAACATGCATTAAATTGTTTTTGAAAACTTCTGGAACAATTTATAGGTCTACCATCAATGAATTTTGGAAGCTGGTCTGCTTTGCCACAAGTCCTTCAGTTATTTACATTTCTCTGATTTTGAATGACATTTTAGGCTATTTATTGTATTTTTCCCCCTGGAAACCTTTTTACCATTTGTCTAACAGTAAATGATTCTTATTTTTAGGAACCGACAACAATATTGACAGGTTAGACTTTGGTTAGAAATGTTTAGAAAGATTTTTCCCCCCCTCTCCATTTTGTTTTTTGTTTTTATGATTTTTCTCATCGTATTTCAACATTATTTTTTGTATAAATGCTGGCAATAACAGAGTGCCAAGAGGAGGAAATTAAAAACATAAAGAAAAAAAGGAAACAAAATTATTCCTATTTGCTGATAACATTATGGTTTACTTAGAAAGCTCAGGAGAAAAAAAAAAAAGAAACTAGCAAAGAAACTAGTGGAGACAATAAATTTGGTAAATACTGGGATATAAAATAGATCCACAATAAAATCTGGAGGGGAAATGAGAGAAGAGTTTGAAATTTAACAACTCCAAAATGCATGAAATATCTGTCAATTTAATAAAAATATTTAAAACTTTTAAGCACAATTTTTTAAAAACACTGCTTAATGAAATAAAGAATGATCCAAATAATTGTAGTACTTGTGTTTATGGTAGGGCCATACTAGTATAATTTTAAAATGATGATCCTGTATAAATAAATTTGTAGATTTATTATTACAGTAATCACACTGCCAAAGGATACGTTCTTTATAGAGCTAAATAAAACAATAAAAAAATTCATTTGAAGGAATCAAAGATTAAAAATCTCAAGGAAAAAAATTAGGGAAAAATAGAAATGAAGGAAGAATATCTCTACCAAACTTTAGAACTACTTAGAACTATCAGAACTATTTAGTAGTAGATCAGTGGAATGTCTCAGGAAGGATCAGAAATAGCAGTGTTTGATAAATCTGAAAACATAAGTTAGTTGGGGAAGAAGAACTTATTTGCTATTACAGTTTCAGAACTTCCGAAATAACATGAAAGCAGTTTAACAGAGAGTAAATTTACACTAATATCTTTTACTATAAGCTACTTTAAGTGTAAATTCAATATAAGATTTTAATATTAAAGTTCAAACCATCATGAGATAAGAAAGAGAAAGGTCGCAGGTAGGAGGGCTAAAGTGTAATAAAGATACATAGCTTTTATACAACAGATTACATCACAAGTAAAACAACATTGAGAAGGGGAGGGGGAGACATCTAATTGGTTGTTGCTATTTGGAGAGATTGGAATGGAAGGCTTCTGTTTCCCTGAAATCTCCTCATTTCTAGGAAACAGAAAATCAGGCCTTCAGGCTTAATCAAGCAGATAGTGGTCAAGCTAATAGACTAAATATTGATAAATGTCAAATATTGATAAATGTCTTCAGCTCAGGTTAAGTAAATATGTTTATAGCTGGCCAAGGCTCAAGTAAATATGGGCCTGCACATATTATACAGGTCATAGGGGAAACACAGAAATAAAGAAAATAAAATACAGAAAAAGAATTCATACATTCCTGTAAGTTCACTTTATCTCTCTGTTCCATACACTTCCTTCCTTTCTTCCTTCTTTCTTCTTTTTATTTACAAAGCATATGCATGGGTAATTTTTCCAACATTGAACCTTTTGTAACCTTTTGTTGCAAATTTTCTTCTTCTTCCCCCCCCCCCCACCTCCCTTAGCTGGCAGGTAGTCCAATACATGTCAAATATGTTGAAATACATGTTAGATCCAATATATGTATACATATCTATACAGTTATCTTGTGCAAGAAAAATCAGATCAAGAAGGAAGAAAGAGAAAACACAATGTAAGCAAATAACAGAGAGTGAGAATGTACACTGTTTCCACAGTTCTCTTTCTGGGTGTAGATGGCTCTCTTCGTCACTGCATAAGTAGAACTGGTTTGAATCATCTCAATATTGAAGAGAGCCACTTCCATCAGAATTGATCATTGTATAGCCTTGTGGTTGCCATGTTTAATGATCTCCTGGTTCTGCTCATTTCACTTAGCATCAGTTCATGTAGGTCTGCTGAAATCCTTTCTTGAGTTGAATGCCAACCATTCAAACTCTGTTGTACAGAACACAATTGTGATAAACTGGCCATGACAAATATTTTCCTAAAAAGAACTTGCAAAATAAAGACAGAGGCTCACAAACAGATCAGATGAAAGTCTTAAGAGAACTTTGAAATCAGTTGTGATACTTGACGTATGATCATCTAGCACAGGGATTCTCAAACTATGACCTGAGGGCCAGATGCAGCCCACTGAGGACATTTATGTGGCCCGCCCCTGGTTATGGCAAATGGGTTGAGGGGTGGAGACAGAGTGTGAACCTTTATTTTTACTATAGTCTGGCCCTCCAACAGTCTGAGGGAGAGAGAACTGGCCCCCTATTTAAAAAGTTTGAGGACCACTGATTCTAGCATGATGTACCCACATCCAAGAAGGTGCTGTGCTTTATAAGTAAGGCAGAACTTCGGTTGCTCAAAAGAACATAAGTTGTATAGATTTAGATATTTCTACTCCAAATGTTTATATGTATTATTATGCCTGGCCTGTGGTAGAATTGGCCAAGCTTGTTTGATCAGCCACACTTGGACATGTCATATCTTGTCCCCAACATAGTGGTATCTTTTTGATCTTCAAGAAGGAAGGAAAACAGCTAAGCAACCATGTGCTCCAGGCTTTATGATAAGTATTTTATAAATATGTCTTGTGGATCCTTCCAACAATGATGGAATGGGAGTTTGGGGAGTCCAAGGTAGAGTGGAAATTACTGTAATTTATATGTTACACTTGAGTAAACTGGGACAGAGGTATTAAATGATTTGCTCAGTCATATAAGCTAGTAGTACTTTCTGTGAATTTTGTTATCTATAATAATACACAGTATTATTTTTCTTGTTTTTAAAATGTTTTAAATATTTTTTGCCAGTCATATGTACCTATTGTATATTCCCCAAAAGAATAGAAATTTCTTGAAAATAGGACCTGTTAAGAGTTTTTGTCATTGTGTCCTTAGTGCTTAGCATTGTTGTTTAGCACACTTACTAAAAGATCATTGAATTGGGGGGCTGATTTCTTAATCAAGGAAAGAGGAGGCAAGCTAAGTTTAGTGTCTTAATTATAATTTTGTTTCAAAGCATTTCATCTCTATTTCATCATCTCTGGAAGAGCCCAGGGCTTTGTGATTCCTGATGGATATTTTTCATCAGATCACAATCATAGATGTAAAGTGGAATGGCAAGAATTTGAAAGAATCCTGTTTATAATATTACTGTTTCTCATGAATCATTTTTGTTTCTACTCTCTTTTGCCTTGGCACAATCTGACCACCTTGAATGCACTCTCTCCTTACCTCTTTTTCATATGCTGAATGCTGTTTAATTCAAATCCATCTGGTATATGTCTTCTCCTTATCTTCCCCAGTTGCTAATTCTTCTGTTTCCCTCTCTCCCCCCAAAGTTTATATAGCAAGCTAACTGGCTGCTACAAACACGTTTTATGTGTTGAATTAAAAATTGTTCTTTCTTATAACTATGAGTTGATACTGATTTTTCTGACACCAAGTAAAATAAGTCTTAATTCCTTTTCTTTGTTAATAACTCTTAGAATATTTGAAGTTGGTAATCATGTTATCTGTTCCTCTTTCTGTTATTAATGAATGTACAACCAGCTCTCAGATATTATGATCTGATTTCTTCCCCAAAATTGGCTCCCCTCCAAATATGAATTTTCAAACTCCTTTAAGATCTTGCCATATAAGAGTGAATTCAGCCCTAATGAGACTACAGTCTTGTTTTTTTTTTTTGGGGGGGGGGTGTTTTGGAGTCCTAAGTTTGATATCAGAGGTTAATAGATTTAGAACTAGGAACTTTACTGATCATCTAGTACAATCCCTTCATTTTGCAGAAGAAATGGAGGTCTCTGAAGATGATGTATGTATAGTGTTATATATGGTAAAAATGGTACCACCCAGAGGCTTCAAAACAGACCCATCTCACTAGTCTATGCTGCCCCATCATGGGCAGGAGGAGCTGATCCACAGATCAGGTGGAGCATCTAGTGTTCTTTTTCGATGTTAAATTTATTTTCCTTTGTGAATCTCTGCATTAGCAGTAGCCCACTCTTCTTAAGGCACTTCTTTATACATCAGCATTTTTCATAAATATCTACTGTTCTGAAATTGTATGTAAAATATTAATAAATATGCTAAGATTGGAAAAATCCAGTGGGGTGTGGGTGTGCCTGCTCACAACTTAACTAGCTTTCTGTAGTAGAGGGAGGGAATTGAAGCAAAAATTTGAAGAAAAACGGTTCTTCGTGCCTGACTGCCTAATAGGTATAAAATATTAATATTTGTACAAAAGACTGATGGTCTTAACAAAGGCTATGAAACCAGTCTAGATAAGGGTGGGAGGAATAGAGGAGTGAAGTCAGCAAAGTGTCTCACAGCCAGCAAAACAATTTATGGTACAATCACAACTGACTGAAACCAAAGACTGAACTTGCTTTTTTTCCCTTTCCTCAGGTAAATATCAAAGTAGACTTGATGCTCCTTCCTCATTGGAGCAACATCAGTTCCTCCTTTTATAGAGGATATCATTTCATGAAATTTGAATGCCATTTTCTGATAGTGCCTAGTTATTTCTCCTAATGGTATGGGCAGTGTAAATTCTCTCCATTAATCCTCCTTTATTAGAAAGTTCATATGCTTGTGGAACATTTGGAGTTTGCCTTCAGTTCCCTATTTTATAGAGGATCAGAGTTACAGAGGCAGGAAATACCTTAAAGAGTTCTTTTTTCCAACACACTAAATTTACACTCAAGGAAAATGAGAACTGGAGTGGTCTGAAGGGGTGGTAAGTAACAGAGTGGGATTTAAATCCCAGATCTTTTGAGTTCTAGTCCACTTTTTTTTTTTTTTTTTTTAAAGTATGACTTGACTTTATATTATTGACTTAGAAAAATCACAAAATCCAGGATATGCCAAAGTTCATTGCTTTTTTCCCCCCTTTAGCATGAGAGAGAGATTCCTTCATGTGAAAGATTTAAATTTTTAGTCTGTGGTAACTATAATCAGGCTTTGTACTGTACATAAAATTCTGTGTTTTAAATAAGAAAATTCAACGTTTTTCAGTTGTGTTTTTTACGTGCTTACTGGTTGTGGTGTGGAGGCTTGGAATAAGTGGCACCTGAGAGACCCCTTTCTAAATCTATGATAATATGAAATATTGGTAACTGCTAACATATATATTATGATAAATTGTGTGTGTGGCGGTATTATTTTAAAGTTTTTTTTCTACTTACCTTCTTAAACTTGCACTCCTTCACAGCTTCTTTAACAAGTATAAATGTGAAAGTACATTAGGTTGTGTTCTATTTTATATTTACTATAAGACTTTGATGTCCTTGTTCTGAGTTAATTTCTTCAGGCAACTGCAGATCTGCTTGAATTAGGTTCAAGAGGTTATCTCCCATTGCATTGCAACAAAAGTGCCTTTGACTTATTAGTAGTAAAGAATACATGGATTGACTCTTCCTCCTCCTCATGGCAGCAGAATGAGGTCAAAATTAATGTGCAAGTGATTTAATTCTAAAGTGTGACTTTTACCCTTGGCTTATGGTATTGGTGAATCCCTTGACATGGTCACTGGTTTATTTATCATTGATGGATTTCATAGACTTCTGCGGACTTGCATTATAAGTTTTGTCTGTTGAGCTGACTTTGCCTTTACTTTAAAAAATGCTATCTGGGGCTATATTGTCTAACTCAAATAGTGATCAAGTTCTCTTATTATTGTAAAGGGCAGGAACTCTAGAGAAATATACTTAAGGCTCAGTATGATTGATTTAATCCTACAATAAAGTGTTAACTCAGTGGAATTGATAAAACAAGGTTAACTAGTTTAATATGTGAGTTCCCTAATTCATTCAGTATGATTGATTTAATCCTACAACAATAATGTGTTAACTCAGTGGAATTAAGATAATGATTCTCTAATTTACAGGTATTTAGTACTTAGTTCTACAAGATTGCTAAGAGATCTGGGAGGAGAGACTGCCTTGAAGATAAAGATCCTTCTGGTGTCTGTCCTGGTTCCTTCACATATTACCTATAAGGAATTATTTTTTATAGAGTTTAATATAAATTAGCCATTCCCCTCTCCCCCCCAAAATAGATCTCATACCTAAATTAATCATCTTGGATCTTTGACCTTAACTATGATGAATACCAGTGGCATAAACAGAAGTTTCTTTCTCCATTTCTCCATTTCTGCCCCCATTTCTTGTAACAAGAAAAAAATTTATTATCTTGCTAGTACCTGTTATGTTTTGGGTATTATACTAAGTATTTTACAGATATTGTCTCATTTAATTCTCCTAATAATCTTGGGAGACAGATGAAGAGAAAGGGAATAAACATATATGCAGAACCTACTATGTGCCACTGTATAAAGTGTTTTACCTGTATCTTGTTTGAATCTTAGAGTAACCCTCAGAAGATAACTGCTGTTGTTAACCCAATTTCACAAGCTGAGTGAGGCAAAACGATTAAATGACTTAACTGGTCCAAGTCATGCAGCTGAGAAACATCTGAAGTCACATTTGAACCTAGTCCTCTATCTCTTATACCAAGAAGCTGCCATGGTCAATGAGTCAGTCAGTTCAGATGAAAATCTAAATCTGAGAGTAAGTCAGTAAAATAAAATTTAAATCTATGCCTGGTTTAGTATTTGATTGTTTTTGTTTGTTTTTTGCTGTATCTAAACTCTCTCATCAAGAAAAAAATAGGGACTCACAAAGGAAGCATTAAAGTATAGAACCATACTTCTTAACTTTATTCTTTAAACTGATTTAAAAATTGTATCCTAAAATTTCTCCACCAACATGTATGATTGATCTTTCTGGCCCACTGGTTCCATGGTATTCAGAACTTAGAATTCATCTTATAAATTTGCTCTCTACCCTTATTCTTATCATTTTTGTTTTGTTTTTCTCTTCTAAGCTTCAGAACATTGAACTTTAGTTTCCACTTATCTCCCAAGAATTTACTTTTTTTAAATGACTTATGTGGAACCCTGTTTACTCTCAAATTTGGATTTCAAGCGTGTGTGTGTGTGTGTGTGTGTGTGTGTGTAATATATATATATATATATATATATATATATATATATATATATATATATATATATATATATATATATATATATATTTTTTTTTTTTTTTTTTTTTTAAAGTTTACCAGGCTCTGTGTTAGGAAGGCCAAGAACTGTCTTTAGAGACACATATGAGAACAGTTACCAGATCTCTAGAATTTATATAATGACAGTAATGAACATTTATATAGCATTTACTATGTGTCATTCTAAATAGATCTATATGAATGATTCCTAACCTTTTTTGGAATTGTAGGATCCTAATTTTTTTTTAAATCATCACATATCCAAAATATTTTATAGCATATATTCCTTCTAATTAGTGTTATTTAGGCATGTCTCATCTCTAATTGCTTGATACCTTTTAAAATGATATCACTAAATCCGAGATAGAAATGACTGAATAGAGGAGGGAGGAGAACTTGTTTTTGTCCTAAAAATTTAGAAGCTTTGAATTTATGTAGTACCTCCAACATTTGTCAGATATAATCTTGGTATAGTGTTCCAAATACCTCACTTCAATAATCCATGCTGATGACTTAATCCTTAGAGTTAAAGTAACAGCTGGATTCAACACTAAAAGATTATTAGGATAGAAAAATAGTTGTATCTAGAAAATGGAGTAGGATAAGAGAAGTAAGAAGATATATGAAAGGTTCTTGCTTTATCTCTTTAAGGATCATCATCTATTTAGAAGGGAAGCAATAAACATTTTTACATTCAAAGGTTCTGATAAAGGCCTCATTTATAAAATATATAGGGAATTGACTCAGATTATTTTAGTTCAAGCCATTCTCCAATTGATAAATGGTCAAAGGATATGAAACACAATTTTCCGATGAAGAAATTGAAACTATTTGTAGTCATATGAAAAGGTGCTCTAAGTCACTATTGATCAGAGAAATTCAAATTAAAACAATTCTGAGATACTCACAACTCTCAGATTGGCTAAGATAACAGGAAAAGATAATGTGGAGGGGATGTGGAAAAACAGGGACCCTGATACATTGTTGGTGGAACTGTGAACAGATCTCCATTCTGGAGAGCTGGAACTATGCCATCTACACCCAGAGAGAGAATTGTAGGAACAGAGTGTGGAACACAACATAGCATCCTTACATTCTCTTTATTTGCTTGCATTTTGTTTTCTTTCTCAGTTTTTCTTTTTCTTCCCTCTTGGTCTGATTTTTCATGTGCACCAAGATAACTGTATAAAAAATTACCCATGCATGTGTTTTGTAAATAAAAAGCTTTAATATTTTAAAAAAAATGTCTACTCACACTGGAGTGAACATTCAAGGACATATATCTAAATGGGAAGGATAATTTTACTTGAAAAGGTTGGTTTAGAAATCTCTGTAAAAATACCTGTCAGGTTGGCTAAGATGACAGGAAAACATAATGATGAATGTTGGAGGGACTGTGGGAAAACTAGGACACTGATACATTGTTGGTGGAATTGTGAATGCATCCAACCATTCTGGAGAGCAATTTGGAATTATGCCCAAAAAGTTATCAAAATGTGCATACCCATTGATCCAGCAGTGCTACTACTAACTGGGCTTATATCCCAAAGAAATACTAAAGAAGGGAAAGGGACCTGTATGTACCAAAATATTTGTGGCAGCCCTTTTTGTAGTGTCTAGAAACTGGAAAATGAATGGATGCCCATCAATTGGAGAATGGTTGGGTAAATTATGGTGTATGAATGTTATGGAATATTATTGCTCTATAAGAAATGACCAACAGAATGAATACAGAGAGGCTTGGAGAGACTTATATAAACTGATGCTGAGTGAAATTAGCAGAACCAGGAGATCATTATACACCTCAACAACGATACTATATGAGGATATATTCTGATGGAAGTGGATATCTTCAACATAGAGAAGATCTAATTCAGTTCCAGTTGATCAATGATGGACAGAATCATCTACACCCAGAGAAGGAACACTGGGAATTGAGTGTAAACTGTTTTCACTATTGTCTTTCTTCCCAGGTTACTTTTACCTTCTGAATCCAATTCTTCCTGTGCAACAAGAAATTCGGTTCTACACACAGATACTGTATCTAGGATATACTATAACACATTTAATATGTGTGGGATTGCTTGTCATCTAGGGGAGAGGGATAGAGGGAAGGAGGGGAAAATTCGAGAAGTGAGTACAGGGGATAATGCTGTAAAAAAAAAAATTACCCATGCATATGTACTGTCAAAAAAATTATAATTTTTATTTAAAATTATTATTAAAATTAAAATTATAAAAAAAGTATAAAAGGGGGGATAGGGTATATATAATATACTGTTAGTAGAGCTATGGATTGGTTCAGCCATTCTAGAAATAAATTTGGAACTATGCCCTCACAATCACTAAGCTGTGTACACCTTTTATACAGTGATTCTGCTACTAGACCTATTCCATTAAAAAAAAAAAATTAAAATAAAAGGATAAAGACTTCATATATCCAAAATTATAACACAGCTGTATTTTTTATCTTTTATTTATTTATTTATTTTTAGTGGCAAAGAACTTTAAATTCAAGGAAATGATCATCAATTGGGAAGTGGCTTTTCTTCCGTGTGTGTGTGTGTGTGTGTGTGTGTGTGTGTGTATGTATGTATGTGTGTTTGTATTCCAAGTACTTAGGAATAGGGACTGAAGTTGTAATTTTACTTGTATAATTGATACTTGCCATATGAGGAAATTTTTCTTCCAGTGTTGGAAAGCATGTTTTCTACAACTTCATAGTGTTTCACTGTGACTTCCCAGATTTACAATAACAGTTTTTATCTGAGGTCTGACTTTAGTCTGGGTCTTGGTTTTTAGGCAAGGTAGAATCTTCTAATCCACTATGCCAAGTTAATGTTCCAGTTTTTGTTGTTTCACTTGATTGAAGATCACATGAGACTTTTTCGGTAATAAACCAAACAACATTTCTCTCATGATACATATTAATATAGAACTTAAAATAGGGTTTTTACACTTTTGATTGTTCCTCACTTTTAATTTGTTAGTTCTAATTTGCCTTGAGTTTGAAACCCAGTGTGTAGATATTGTATGTAAAATAAAAATAATTTTTAAAGATCTAAAGAATTCTTTAATAACAGATTTTGTTTTGTTTTCTAAAGGACAGTTTGATCAATTACTGTATTCTGGAAAAGTGAGAATAGTACCCATATTGAATAATTCTTGTAATCCAGTGTTCTTAATCCTGGATTCATGAATTTCTTTAAATATTTTGATAATTTTGTTTCAGTATCACTGGTTTCTTTTATAACCCTGTTTTTATTTTTATGTATTTTTAAAAAGTTATTTTGAAAAGGAGTCCATATTCTTCACCAGACTAGAAAAAGGGGTTACAAAAGTGTAAAAATGTTAGCCATTGTTTAATGTACTGGGTTAATAATGTATGTATCATAAGGGAAAAGTTCATCAGGAAATTTTATTGTGTTATAGAAGAAATAGAAGGCATGAAAATAACTTCCCTTGATTTCATTTAAGTAAAACAGCAAAAAAGGAACAAAGAAATGCTTGTAGTTCAAGAATTGAATTCCTAGAACTAAGTTTGAAGATGCATAATCCTTGGCCTTTGAGGCTAAGATATCAAGAAAATAGAAAATGACTACTTCATTTGGACTTGGTTCAGTCTGTTACAGGAATTTAAGCCTGTATAAAATAAATACTGAACCATGGTGAGAATCCTCTTTTCTTTGTTTTTGTTTTTTGTTTTGTTTTAAAGAACCTTTTTTGAAATAAAAAATTTTAGTTTTGCAAAAAATTAACATTTCTTAGAGGAAGTATTGTCATGAAACTTCTGAATCCACCTAATGGTGGATCCATCTTCCCTATTCTTCCCCTCTGCTCATCCAGAGTTCTCTTTCAGCTATTGAGGAGGGGGACTCTAAAACTCAAAACTCTAAAAATCCTTAAAGGAGAAAATCTCCTTCAATTCTGCCTTAGTGAGGAACCCTGCCCTAACGGACAAAGTTTCATCCTTGTGATCTACGTGAGGTAGGCTCAGTCCTGAAACTCATTGAATTAAATTCAAATTCCAGCTCTAGTTGAAACCTAGCTAGGAGCCAACTTGTGACTCCACCCACAGGCCCCCTTCAGTTAGAGCTCCCATTATAAAAGAGTCAAACTAAATTCTTCTCTTTGCAGAGGTTCCAAACATGCCATGCTAGGCTATGCCATGCTATGCCAAGGAGCTTCTGTCCACTGGAATTCTTTTTCCAGTGCTATCCTATCTTTATCCTCACCTATTTCCTAACCAGACTTTATGCCTCTCTGTCAGGATTTCTAACTTTACTTCCAATCCCCATAATAAACGTCTTTTATCATCTAGGTTTTCTGGTCTGTAAATTCTTGTACAGAGAACCTCTGCACCACCACAAAGGAGTTCCCAAAACTCCCTCTCCTTGTGCCGAATCCCAAGGGGTTGTAGGAGAGCCAAACCTCTCCATTTGGTTCCCTGAACCCCGAATCTGCCACTAGACCTTATCATTTAACTCCCTGACCACCAGAAACCCTAATTTCATTTTGGTTCCCTAAATCTAAGCCTTATTACTATTATATCAAAGCTTCTTAAACTGTGGGTCCCAACCCTACAGGGGGTTATAAAAAATTTGGCAGTAGTAAAAGGTATCCAGTATTCTGCCAAGATTTAATTCTTCCTATAAAAATAAATAAGCACATCTCATTAGTATACAAGTTTGCTTTCATTTTTAATAAGAGGTAAAATTAATATGTATACTAACGGATTGTTTTAAAACAAATGTATGCTTTATTATCAATAAATGTTGGATTTGTTCATCTATATATCTGGAGTCATTAAAAATTTCTTGGGCAAAAAGCAGTTTTGAGAGGAAAAAGATTAAGGAGCCTTGCTATATGTCATCATATTGCTTTTCCTATCTAAAGTTAACACTTTGGTTCAGTATCTTGTTGGATATGGTTAATAAAACAGGTTTCTTACAGTAGTTCTACTTATATCATGGAAACCTTTGTGACCAAGCTTGCAATTTTCTTAGGGCTCACTGTGATGATCTGCAGATTTGCTTTACGAGGTAATTAGAACAGCATGAATGTGACAGTCAATATCTTAAAGTAATCATTCAACTCTGTCTGGAAAGATTATTCACTCTTCCCATTATTTGTACTGAATTTTACAAGGTCATCCCCACCTTAGTTTTCTCTGGGAATGTTTATATTTGTTAATACTCAGTACACAATTAACCACTATGCTTTGAATAGAGATACCTTTAACTGTGGGTGGCTCAAGAAGCAGGTACTTTTAAATGTTTGTCTCTGGAAGCTTTTCAGGGGGTAGTCAAGCATAAAGCATTCATATCTTGGGGGTAGTCAAGCATAAAGCACTCATATCTTTTTTTTTTCTCTCCTGAAGCAATTGGGGTTAAGTAACTTGCCTAGGGTCACACAGCTAGAAAGTGTTAGTGTCTGAGACCAGATTTGACTCCTGACTTCAGGGCTAGTGTTCTAAACATTGCACCACCTAGCTGCCCCCACTCCTGTATCTTCTTAGACATGCATCTAATTTGCAAAACACTTAGAATTAAAAATTCAGGTATTTAGGGAGAAGGAAAGTTCAATTTCTTTAAAAAAAAAAAAAAAAGTACTGGTAAGTGAAATTTTGAAAATAATTTTTGTTGTATTAATAAATATTTAGAAACATTTGTTAATATATACTTATATCATATCATTATGCTTTTAAGGAGATTTTTATTGAGAATGTTTATTTTTGAGCGAAGAGTTATACTTAAATTTCTTCTCCCTACTTTAGAGATGGAGTGGACATTATTTTGGCTTTTGGCTTGGTGCTAAGCCATTGGCTTTTTCCACTTTTATAAGTCTTAAGTCTTTCCATTATATTTTAATTTGGGTTTAATCTACATACTAATTCAGACCATTAAAAAAAATAATTTGAACTGGCTTCTCTTCTAATTTATACTTTTAACATTATACTCCCCAAAATATATTAAAAAGCTAAAACCAGAAAGGTCTTAATCTAAACTCAGAATGGAAAAAGGAAGATAATTGTTATTGTGATACAAAATTAGGCGTGTGACCAAAGCTGGTTTTAGCTTCCTTCCTACCCCATCAAATTTCCTTTTCTAGATGTCATTTATTGAATGCATATTTCACCGTATTGTCTCTAGCAGCAAAGTTGGTATTAAGGATACAAAAAAGAAATGCACAATCCCTGTGCTCAAGAAGTTTACAATCTATTGACTATCATTTATGCAATAAAATAAATGCATATACAAAATGTATACAAAGAAAATAAGTAAATTTTGGTAGAAATTATGGAGGCTTCACATAAAGGTGGCACTTGAACTGAGATTTATAGTAGAGGACCATATTGCAGGTATAGAAGAAAAACCTGTGCAGGCACAAAATAGGAGTTAATGTTATTTATGGGGAACAACATCAAGGAGTCCAGCTTGGTGAAATTGTGAAATGTGTTAGTTTTTATCCTATCCATTATTCTCTGTTTTTTAAGGGAGTAAAAGAGCCTTTATTTTTAAAACTAGCCAAAGGGAAGAATTTTTTCCAGGAGAGAACCATTGGAATTTCTTAGCACAGTATCATATATATCACTTTGGTAACCTTTGAGGATAAGTTGGAAAGTGGTAAAATCAAAGTCTGGAAAATCAATTAAGAGGCTGTTGTAATGGCCTAGATGACCTGAGAGGAGATGAAGGACTAAAATAGTGGACTAAAATAGTGGTACCACTATTCAGTAGAGAGAAGGAAGAAGAGATGGATATGAAGTATATAGCAGAAGTGGCAACATTAAATCTTGATAGCCAATTGAATGAGGGTAAGGTTAGAGAAAGGGAAGAGTTGGAAGAATCTCCAAATTTTAAACCGGCATCTCTGGAAGGAAGTTTGTGAGGATTATGGTTCCCTCAGCAGAAAAAAGGAATATTTGGAAAAGGCATGGATTATGGGTCCTGTTTTGTTCATGCGATTTTGAGATTCCTCCAGGCCATTCATTTGGTGTCGTTGATGCAGAGCTGGAGTTGTAAAGAGGTACAACTTGGGGAGTAAACAGAGATTATAATTGAATATTTGGGAAGTATTGAGATGGGCCACTTAGATGTGGATGGACAGATAGACCCCTATTAAATAGAATGCTGGGGTAGAACATAAATGATCATCTGGCAGAACAACAGTCAGGGAGATGTGTGTAGTACCAGATGAGACTAGTGTCCCAACAGTTCTGAAAAAAGAAGAACGGGGGCTATTTAGCAGAATGAAATGTGCTCAAATTCCATTAGAGTGCTAACTTGCCTAATTTAGTGTTAGGAGGTCATAAGTTTGGGGAAAGTGAGTTTTTGCAGCTGTAAAGATGAATTGTTCTTGCCTCTGTCATGGCCAGCTCTTCCTGACTCTGTGTGTGTGTGTGTGTGTGTGTGTAGGGGTTTGTTTTGGTTTTTTTCTTGGCAAAGATAATGGAGTAGTTTACCATTTCCTTTTCCAACTCATTTTAAAGATGAGAAAACTGAGGCAAATAGGCTTAAGTGACTTGTCCCTGATCACACAGCTAGTAAATGTCTGAGGCAGGACTTGAACTTGAATCTTTTGAGCTCCAAGGATAGTTCTCTATCCATAAAACTCTACTTCCACTCTTCTTAGATAAGATATTCAAATCTGTCTAGCTAACTTTGATTTCTTTCATATTTTCCATTTGTATCTCAATATTTGATGTAAACCTCCAGTTCAGATTCAATAGATATGAAATAGAATTAATCATCAGTTTCCCTCTAAAACCTTCCCCTTTGCCCAGTATCCCTTTTTCTGCTGGGATTATATAGGGACTAAATAGAGATAATACCATCATCTCTATGGTAACTCTTATTCACAATCTTAATTATCTATGATTCACTTTCACCAACATTCTGTAATCATCTGCAGAGTTCCATTTATCCTACTTCCTTATCTTTAAAATCTATCAACTTAAACAGCTACCA
Source organism: Sminthopsis crassicaudata (assembly GCF_048593235.1). Taxonomy (NCBI): domain Eukaryota; kingdom Metazoa; phylum Chordata; class Mammalia; order Dasyuromorphia; family Dasyuridae; genus Sminthopsis; species Sminthopsis crassicaudata. The sequence goes on along the minus strand of NC_133620.1, from coordinate 283,772,694 downwards.
AAACAGCTGAGATTCTTATCTCTTACATCTACTATTATGATATCATCCTAATTGGTTCCCTGCCTCTTCTTGTTTTCTTCTTCCCCTTCAATCCCCATCAATCCAGATATGACCTTATATGTCTACTTAAAATCTTCCGTGGTTCATGTTAGTCTCCAGAGTAAAATATATACTCCCTATCATATTTCATATTCAGCCTGTTTATCTAACTTTGCTTCATTCATATTATTTTTAAGTACTTTGCATTTCTACCAGATTGGACTATCATCTCCCAATTCCATGTACTTTTATAACCATCCCCAACTGTACTTCTCTCCTATGCCCTTGAATATATTCTGTCCTTTTTGCTCAGGTGTGCTTCTTTAGTGTAGCTTTTCCTAGAATCTCTAGTCTTTCTCCTCGATCCCTCCACTTGCTTAGCTAAGAGTGTTTTTCATCCTTCCCAAATATTTATGTCACGATCTCTCTGGACTTCAGTTCAGCCTTCACACAGCTACCAAAATGATTTTCTTGAAATCTACATCTACCTGACCATAACTGTAGGGACTTTTCTGTTTTGTCTTTAAAAGCTTTTCTCAGCCTGATTGCACTTCAATCCCAGAGGACAGCACAAAATCACTACTTTCCACAGGAAGTTCCCATCAGTATTTTATTTCCACCATTTTGTATCTAATTTCCTCCTATTTACTTACTTACTTACTTACTTACTTACTTACTTAGGGCCAACCAAGTGGAATATAAGCTTTTTCAGAGATAGGGAGCTTTTTTTTGTCTTTTGTATCCTCAGTGCCTAGCACAATATTTGATTTCCAGTAGGTATTTAACAAATGCTTATCATTTTAATATGATACAAACTCATTTTTATTCTTGGACATACTGTTTGGGAAGAAATGAGCTTAACATGTTCTTATTAAACTCATTAATTATCTATATGCCAGCTTCTGTGGTAGGTACCAGGAATACAAAGACAAAAATTAAAGTGTCCCTGCCTTCAAGTGGCTTACATTTTGGGGATAAATCTACAAGAACTTTTCTTTTTATTTGTACATCTGGTGTTCTTTATCATGACAAGGATTTTCAGAAGCCTTGCCTCTGATCAGTGTTTTATATTCAAAATTTAGTGGAAATGAGGATTTTACACTTTATGGTTTTACTGAAAAGTTGATTTCATATTGACCTTTGGGGACTTCATAAATGTAGGTCAGCTTTTCTTTCTTGTGGTTTTTTTGACATTTTGATGCATAAGACTATGGAAATTTTATACATGTATTAAAAGTTCATCTTTTTTTCTGTTAAACCACAACTGAGTTTGAAAGATTTCTCAAGAGTAATAAAGATTGAAGTACTTTTTTAAATTGAAAAAAAATTAAAGGACTCTGTTATGGGACTCTTTACACTGAGATTTCATTTTCAGAATAAGGTGCTAGTATCTAAAACAGTTGAGTCACTGACTTTTGCTTATTCAGATCATACCTACTGGCTTCTAGGCAACAAAGACTCTGTGTGTGTGTGTGTGTGTGTGTGTGTGTGTGTGTGTGTGCGCACGCGCATATATACTTAAGAATTGACATTTTTATTTTGAAACTTTTAAAGAAGGTTCATAAATACTGTTATTTCCTAGTTAACCCAACTTCTTGACTTAGTTAATCACAGAGGATAAACATATATACATCCATACATACACACATATACACACACACAAGTGATATTAAAAAGGAAGATTCAGGTACTGTGATTTTTTTTTTTTTTTTAATTGTAAAGATGTCTGCATTTTCTAGTCTGATTTGAATTATATACCACAGGTGGTTATTCTAAAGACAGGAAATAAAACATTTATTTTTTTAAAATAAAAAGGCTTTTTATAAGTGTCAAAATATTTATAGATTACTACAAATTCAATGTTCTGAAGCCAAATCAATGTGAAACTTTTTTTAAAAATGGTTTATAATATTCAGAAACTCTAGGCTCCAAGTTCTTCCCTTGTATAATGGTGTTTTTTCTTGGAGAGCTCTTAGTATAATAAACTATATTGAAAAATAAGTAAGTTATATTCTTTTCTTTAGTTGCACTTACTTATGTCATCCATAAAACTGGTATAATTGTCTAATACAATGTCAGATTTTAAGAATTCACCTTTTGATTTTATTTAATTATCCAGAGGACCCTCTTTATTGAAACATCATCAGAATCCTGCTGGCAGCAGTATCTTAGGAGATAGATCCCTTGGCTACTTTCAGTTAAATGACTCTTCTAAAAAACTGAGTTGGGTTTGGCAAAATACTAGCCTTTCCCAAAACAGTATTATATATATTAAGATACCAGCAACAGGATAAATCTTTTTATATCATTGTATAAGTTTTGATGCTCAGAAAATTCTTTAGACAGTTTTGGAGTGCTATGATCCATAGCACCATTGTACACAATAACATCATAACTTGTTCCTTCTAGGAATTCTTTCTGATGCCAGTCACAGAATATCTAGACTTAGTAGAATAGAAATCCTAGCATGAGTAGTTGAATGGAAACTCCCCCCCCCCCCAAATCTCTGTTGTCTGAGGCCCCTTCCTTGTCATTCCAGAATTTGGATCTTTTGGGATATGGATTGTGACATTGATCAGAAGGGCTTCAGGTGAATTCTCTTAATTCATTTAAAGAGTTTATGCACACTTACTGGACTTGTATCCCAAAGAGATCATAAAAAATATGTGCAAAAAATGTTTATAGCAGCCCTTTTTGTAGTGGCAAAGAACTGGAAACTGGATGCCATCAGCTAGAGAATGGCTGAATAAGTTATGGTATATGAATGTTATGGAATATTATTGTTCTGTAAGAAACGATCATCAGATTGATTTTATAGAGGTCTGGAGAGATTTACATGAAGTGATGCTAAGTAAAATGAGCAGAATCAGGAAATCATTGTATACAACAATAACAAGTTTATAAGATGATCAGTTCTGATGGCCCTGGCTCTTTTCAACAGTGAGGTGATTCAAGCCAGTTCTAATGGCCTTGTGATTAAGAGAGCCATCTGCACCCAGAGAGAGGATTGTGGGGACTGAGTGTGGATCACAACATAGTACTTTCAGCTTTGTTGTTGTTTGCTTGCATTTTGTTTTCTTTCTCCTTTTTTCCCCTTTTTGATCTGCTTTTTCTTGTGTAGCATGATAATTGTGTTAATATATATAAAAGAATTGCACATGTTTAACATGTATTGGATTACTTGTCATCTAGGGAAGGAGATAGGAAAAGGGAGGGAGAAAAAAATTTGGAATACAAGATTTTGCAAAGGTGATGTTAAAATATCTATGTATATGTTTTGAAAATAAAAAAAAAAGTTTTTAAAAGAAAAAGTTTAGAGACAGTTGCAGGCTGGAATGAAATGATGACTTGAAGAATAGGAAGGTCCACATCTCTTATGTGGATTATGCTAGACCATTTCCATATTTTCATGATTCTTACAACAAATATTCTTGTAATTGTCCTAGTGTTTATTATTCTAAAATTAACTTATATTTACAGGAATCTGGTTTATATAAATCAATAGTTTCATAAGTCTTAAATTATAGATCTAATTGTTTTGGGAGAATAGCCTTGGGTGTTGACTGGTTACTTATTTAGCTATTGAACAGAAATGATACTTTCCATTAAAATTAGAGGGAAATACAGCTTTTCATTTAAAATAAAGAAGAGTCTCATCTTTATCTCAGTTTATTGGCCCATTAGCTTTTTGTGAAAAGCCTCATGATTTTTTATTGGATGCAGATATTTTGAAGATGTGAATCATACTGACTAAAAATGAAGCAAATGAACCATTTAAATTGGATTTGTAGAGAATATACAAGAAAAATTGTTTAAAATGGATATTTTTGAAGGGCAAAGTTATTGGCTCCTGAGTTTGTCAAGATGGACAGTGAAGAGAATCTGTAATTCTTCTGTATGTGAGAGAATCTGTAACTGAAATTTTCTCTTTTCTCCTTTCTACCTATTATTTTAAAAAAAAATACTCCAGCATAATCAGAGTGCCCAGAATAAACTCTGCAAGGTTGTGATTAACAAATTCTCAGTTTTTGTAGACTTTAATATCATATCACAGTCTGTTATTATCAGAATATATTTTTTCTTGGGTATTTATTAGACATTTTCTTGCTTGCAAACAAGCAAACTTTACCCACTATGTTGACAGTAGTGTCTCTTCACTAAGTTAGATTGATTCCTGAAATCCATCAATTGGAAAATGACTGAATATTATTTTATTATAAGAAAGAACAGAAAGGATGATTTTCTTGAAACCAGGGAAATCTTACATGAACTGACTGAATGAAATGAGCAGAACCAAGAAACAATTTATATAATGACAACATTGTGATGACAATTTTGAAAGATTCAATTTGTGAGAACCATTCTCTGGCCAAAAAAAAAAAAAAAAAAAAAAGAATCTATATTTAAGATACAGAATGGGACATACATATTTGGACGTGCCCAATATGGACTTTTTTTTTTTTTTTTTTTTTTGTACTATAAATATTTGTTCCCCCATATAGACAGTGTTTTTTGGATGAGGGAGGAGTTGGGAAAGGAGGAAAAAAGGTGGAAATTTAGGATTTCCCAAATCTAAAAATGAGAGAAGAAAAAGAAGGCCAGGAGTCACAAACAAGCAGAAGAGCATAGAAATTATGTATGGAATTTACATAGTTGGAGAGGGGGGAAGGGAAGCAAACTTTACCTAGTAAAAATTGTTTGATGTCCTTTCTTTTATAATGTATATGGACATTTTTGTTTTATTATTGAAGTTTTTTTTAATGAAAAAAAATTCACATTTTGGTGATAATTTCAGAATTCCTCAACTGCTTTTATCTTCTTTCCCTCTGGCATCTTGTTCTACCTAGCCATTCTTCCTTTTCCTCCCCCCTTGGAGCATCAATCTCCCAAATCATCTTTTCTGGATTTGTGCTTTTCTCTTTCCACTCCTCTCACACACCTTTTTTTTTTTTTTTTTTTTAATTCATTTTTCCAAATTATCCCTCCCCTTGATGACAGGCAATCCCATACATTTTACATATACAATATAACCTAGATACAATATATGTGTGTGTAAATACCATTTTCTTGTTGCACATTAAGTATTGGATTCCGAAGGTATAAGTAACCTAGGTAGATAGACAGTAGTGCTAACAGTTTACATTCAATTCCCAGTATTCCTTCTCTGGATGTAGTTATTTCTGTCCATCATTGATCAACTGGAAGTGAGTTGGATCTTCTTTATGTTGAAGATAACCACTTCCATCAGAATACATCTTCATACAGCATTGTTGTTGAAGTGTATAGTGATCTTCTGGTTCTGTTCATTTCACTTAGCATCAGTTGATGTAAATCTCTCCAAGCTTCTCTGTATTCCTCCTGTTGGTCATTTCTTACAGAGCAGTGTTATTCCATAACATTCATATACCATAATTTACCCAACCATTCTCCAATTGATGGACATCCATTCATCTTCCAGTTTCTAGCTACGACAAAAAGAGCTGCCACAAACATTTTGGCACATACAGGTCCCTTTCCGCTCTTTAGTATTTCTTTGGGATATAAGCCCAATAACAGCAATGCTGGGTCAAAGGGTATGCACAGTTTGATAACTTTTTCGGCATAGTTCCAAATTGCTCTCCAGAATGGCTGGATTCTTTCACAACTCCACCAACAATGTATTAGTGTCCCAGTTTTCCCACATCCCCTCCAACATTCATCATTATTTGTTCCTGTCATCTTAGCCAATCTCTCACACACCTTTTAATTTCAGTAACTTTAGTATTTTGCTCTGAGACTAAGTGGTTCTTTTTGGTTGGTGAATGAGAAGAAAAGTCACTGATACCTAACCCCAAATCCCATAAACATGCTTTATATTCTATCCAATGAAGTGAAATGAGCAGAATGAGGAGATCGTTTTACAGGACAAGAAGATTATAAGATGATCTATTCTGATGGACGTGGCTCTCTTCAACAATGAGATAATTCAGATGAGTTCCAATTATTCAGTGATGAAGAGAGCCATCTACATCCAGAAAGAGAACTGTGGGAACTGAGTTTGGTTCACAACATAGCATTTTCACTTTTTGTTGTTTGCTTGCATTTTATTTTGCTTCTCTCTCTCTCTCTCTCTCTGATTTGATTTTTTCTTGTGCGGCAAGATAATTGTGTAAATATGTATGCATATATTAGATTTCACATTTCTACCATGTTTAATATATATATTGGACTACTTGCCATCGTGGGAAGGGGAAGTGGAACACAAGGTTTTACAAGGGCTAATGTTGAATAATTGCCCACACATAAGTTTTGAAAAATGAAAAGCTTTAACAAAGGAAAAGAAAAACAATTTCCATGGCTTTTTCTTGATTTTCATCATATTCTTGTCCTCTGTGCAGTTTTTGATATTGATTACTTCTGACTTTTATTTTAGCTTGACTTCCATTACAATTCTTTCCACTGGTTCTCTTTCTATATTTAATTGCTACTTCTTAGTCTCCTTTGAGGGCAGCTAAGTGGCATAAGGTCTAAAGTTCCAGGCCTGGAGTTAGGAAAACTCATCTTCTGAGTTCAAATCTTACCTTAGACATTTACTAACTATGTGACCCAGGGGAAATCACTTAACTCCATTTGCCTCAGTTTTCTCATCTAGAAAACGAACTGAGGAAGGAAATGGCAAACCACTTTAGTGTCTTTACTAGTGAAATCCCAAATAGGGTCAAAAAGAATCAGACATGAATGAAATGGCTGAATGACAAAAGTCTTCTTTGTATCATCTGTCTCTTGCTCAAGCATGGTTTTCATATCCCTTCTCATACCTCTTCTTTAGGATCATGTTTCTTTGTAATTTTGAAGTATTACACTTTCTGTTGTTTTTCGATTGTTATTCTTTCTATATCCATTTTTTTAAAAATATTTGTATCTTCTGAACTCTTGCACTATATTTGGCATCAATTTGTTGTACTACTTGTTTATTTCTAATCAGATATTATCATAGACACACTTCAAATTGAATGTACCCAAGATAAAATATTTCTGCCAATCTCATCTCTCTTTCTGATTTTTCTATTTCTTTGGAAAACACTATCTTCTTTTAGCAGTTTACCCAAGTTTATAATCTGAGTCATCCTTTAATCCTCCCTCTCCTTCACCTTCCATCTTCAATTATTTGAAAATCTTATCTAAATCTAAACTGCTGTGATATATCTTGTATCAGGACCCTTTTCTTCACTTGTACAGCCTGCTATAATCTATTATACTTATAGCCCATATCACCTTTCATCTCAATTGTTAATATAGTGACCTTCTACTTGATTTCCCTGTTTGCAGGTCCTTTCCTTTCCAGTCTGTCTTCTATATCAGTACCAAATTAATGTTCTTAGGTTGCATATCTATGTTATCTCTTGCTCAAAAATCTCCTGTGACTTGTAATCTTGTGATTTGTTTCTTGTGATTTGTAATCTTGAATAATACATAAACTATACAGGTTAGTATTTAAAGTGTCCTTAATTCTGATTTGACGGTATTTTGTCAGCTTTATTTCATATTATTCCCCATTACATATACTACATTTTAGTAAAAACTATCCAACTAGTTATTTCCCAAATTCACCATTTTAGTTTGCTTCTTTATACCTTTGTACAGATGAGTTCTTTGTACCTGGAGTGCACTTCCTGTCTTTTATGACTTTGAATTTCTACTCTTCTTCAAGATTAATTTCCTTCAGCCCTAGTTGTTAATGCTTATTAAATTATTTTGTTAAAGATTATTGTTTTCATTTTGTTTTTACTTGTCTGTGTACATATTGTATTCTTACAGTAGAACATAGTAAATTTATTGAAGATAGTGTCATTTTGAGATTTGTTTTCTTAGGACCCATTAGGATCCTTTTAATATTTGTTGAATTTGTTAAAGCTGCATTAAACCCTACAATAGTATGTGATGCTATAAGGGAAGATGGAGATTACATAGTACAACTGTGACTCAGCCACTATTCTTTGAAGTCTTATTTGTGTTAAATACCTTAGAGAAATTGTCATGGGAGAGAAAAAAAGATTAATTGATATAAGGTTGAGATGAAGTAATGCCATGACAGACTTTGAGATATTTTCATTACATTTTATGTGGTAGCTTTTCTCAGAACTTGAGGTACTTATGAAAACCTAAGATAATGACTATTTTTAAAATGTCACAACATTGAAGAATGATCAGCAGGGAGAATAACAGAAAGTAAAAGCTAAAAGCAGAAGCTGATTATGAAGAAAGCAGCCGTAGGTTTTCAAGCCATTGTTGTTCAAATTGATTCATGTCTCTGAGATGCCATCAGGATTTTCATGGTAAAGATGTAGTGGTTTGCCATTTTCCTTCTCCTGCTCATTTTACAGGTGAAGAAACTGAGGCAAATAGAGTTAAGGGATTAGCTCATTCACACAGCTAGTGAGTATCTGGACCCATATTTGATAAGTTCAAAGATGAATTGACTCTAGGCCTGACAGTCTAAACACTGCTGTACCTAACTGTCCTTCATTTCATGCCATGGTAGCAAATTAGCTCTAGTTTTTGATTTCTTCCTTATATAAGGTCTAGACTCATTCATATTTCTAGACTTCTTACTATCACTTTTATTTTTTCTTCTATTATATACTTTTATATATTATTCTCTAGCTTTTTTCTATGCTTTTCAATTTCCAACTAAATGGAAAGTTCTTGGAGGAACTCAGAAGAGCCAGTTATCTCTACAACAATGCTTATTCACTACTTTATTTTTTAAAAAAAGTTTTGTTTTTGCTTTTATTAAATAATGCTTTGCTTCTTGATAAACTCCACCCTTGTAACAAAAAAATATAGTCAAGCAGAGCAACATGTTAACCATGTGTGACTGTATATACTTTATACATTTGTGGTCCATTGTTTTTCTACCAAGAAGATGGAGTATACTCTTAATGGTTCTCTGAATTGACACCATTTTCTCAACTTTTCCTCTGTTTAGATTTTCAGAAGAAACAACCAGATGATGACTCCACTCCCAGTACAAGCAACAGCCAATCAGATTTGTTTTCCGGAGAAATGAACAGTGACAACAGCAATACCTCTTTAACTACACCGACTGTTAACTCCAACCAGCAACAGCTTTCGACAGAATTGAATGTAACTTCCACAGGCAAAGAGGAGTGTAAGTCCCTACCCCCTCAAGTTGGAGAAGGGTGGAGCACAGCCTATGACCAATACCTCTTCTCCTTTGGTACCCAGGTCCAAGTAGAAATACTCTTCAGAGAAAATAGAGCAAGAAGTTGAGGAGGGGTAGAGTGTGTTAGGAGTAGGTGAGGACATTCCCTCTCCCTCCCAAGTATGGGTGGCGCCTTGTAGTTAGAGCTCTGAATGGATAAGAGATCTGAACAAGAGGTCCTAGCCCTCTAGAGAACATCTCTCTGAGATGAGCAGAGTTTGTGTTTATGGTTATTGTTATATTTAACATAGAGCAGAGCTGAGCATATGTTTCTAGATCTAAAGAAAAAGCCAGTAAGGGGGGAAATATTGCAGTTTATCTATGACAAAAAGATAGCTTGCTGGAGTGGGAAGAAACCTAGACTTGGTATTTAGAGACCCAAGTTGATAGTTCAAGTTGGGTTGGTGCTTCTAGCATTTAATTATGTGATCAGGGCCAGTTTCTCTGAGCCCTTAATCATCTTCTATATAAAATAGGCTGCTTTTGGAATGTTGAGAGGTTCAATTGAAATAATGGATATAAAGCACCTGGTCAACTTTAAAGCCTATATAAGTGTCAGTTCTGGCCTGTAAGATTGTAATTTGTGGTGTCTAGGAGCAAACCCCCATTGGAGGGGTAATATAGTAAGAAAAGGACATCAGAGAATGATGGGTAAAAGTAAAGAGATTTTGAGATGGGAGTGGGTTGCAGTAAAAATGCTTTCATGGAAAGCCCGGTTTCAAATAGAAGGGAAAATAAAATAACAGAAAAATATGTGCTGTAAAGACTACTGAGATTATCTTAGAGTCAAATAAGATAAACACAGTGGGTGAAAATAGCCACCACGAAGACTATAATGGATGTGAATACTACCAAAATGTTTCAGAAAAATTTATTAATTTTTAGTGATTAATTTTTCACCTACAAATGTTACTTTTGACCATCTTCAGTAACATATTTGATCACAGTACCTGTGACATAGTAGGTGCTTAAATGGTAGTTTCAATAGTAGGTTTGATGACAGTGGTCAAAATTGAATTAATTTGAATAATGAAATTTATTGTTGTTTCTATAGGACTTATTTTCTGGTTGCCCATCCTGTTCTTTACAAGTTTTCTCTCTTGGGGAAGTACAGTGGATAGAACACCAGGCCTCAGGTCAGGAAGACCAGAGTTCAAATCTGGCCTCAACAAGCTGTGTGACTCTAGACAAATCACTTGACTTCTGCCTCAATTTCCTCATATGTAATAATAGCACTTACCTCCCAGGGTTGTTGAAAAGATCTAATGAGATAATAATTGTAAGCACTTACTATAGTGGCTAGAACATAATAAGCTCTATATAAATGGTGGTGATGGTAAGGGTTATATTATAACTTGTCCTGGGTAGGTTCTTCCTTAAGTCTTGAGCCTTGTGTTGGGCTTCACTGGCTAGAAATCCTCATTTCCATTTAATAAACCCAGACCTCTCCTGGAAAATTAGCATTGTTGCCATTGGACTAAACTAGATTTTGCTCTTTTTCACTGGTGTTGATATTCAGGACAAATACATGAGAAACATGTTAAATTCCTGAGCTTTCAGAAATAAAAACTGTTTTCTCTCATTTGGGTGAACATTTAAATTGACTAATACAAGGGACTAAATATTTGGCAAGCGGGATAGTTTCTTCTAATAGAGTATTTGGAAAATAGTACCTTAAAAAAAAAAATCATTATAACTTCCTGCTGGGCTGGCGCTATGTGAAATATAGTGGTGAGATTTATTTACAGTTTTCTCTGTGTCTCTTTCTTCTCTTCTCTCTAATGAAGCTCAAAGCATCTTACCGTTTATCAGAGATAATTATACAACAGATGGAGCTTTTTTGATATATAATAGTCTCAAAGTGGAAAATTCTTTCCCATAATGAAGAATGCCCAAACTTGAAATGTCTCTTTTGATTTTAATTTAAAGGTGTTTTTTTCCAGTACATTTATTTATCTTGTTACTAGTTCTGTAAAGCATACTGCTTTCATTAGAACCATGTTCTAAGGAGATTGATATTTTGCAGTGCAATATGATGATGTACAGCTGCATGCTGCATTGAATAGAATGACTGTAATTCAAGGAGAATCAATGCATGAGAGCATTAAGTTAATCCCTGTCAAGGTATAAAAGGACCAACACAATCATAATTTACAAAAATTATTCAAGATGAAGTATTTCTTTCCCAGTCCCTCTCTTCTATAATGTTAATTGGATTGGAACTTATTTAAATGATCTAGTTTAGAAACTATGTGAGACTTTGATTTAAATTTGGCACATCAAAGCATTTTTCTATAGATATCTGAAATAAATTTATCATCATACTTTGCCAGAAGTTTATTAGTCTTATGATAATTAATAATTAGGTAGATATACACTTTTATCATGGGAGGATTTTCATTTTATAAATCATTTTTATTTTTTTTGTTTGGCATTATTATCTTCATTTCTTGTAAATATAGATTTGAACAAGCATCTCCAAATTAGCAAGGCGTGGTAGAGTTTCTGATAGATGCCAAGTTGATATGATTTTTTTCAAAACAAACTAATAAAAGTATTATTTCTATACACATTAAACTTTATATGTTTGGAGTTAGAGAAGAAAAAGGTTTACAATATCCAGTTTTCTAGAGTTAGGGCAGTCTGAGGTATAAAGATGCTGCATTCCCCTTCTGTGTGGATGAGGTTATTTCCTAAGAAATCTACCTGCTGTCCTCACAGGGCCAGATAACTATTAATAATAATGACATTTAGCAAATTATATCTATAGACTGAAATCTTTTCCCTAATATCTCAGGCCCCATATCACTTGTCCTAAACCTTTGAGATTTGAATAGCAGGAACATATATTTTATATCTTCATACCAACTTAAAACACTTGTAGGGCAACAGGATTTAGAGTAGAGATCATTTTTTTAAAAAAAATGTATTTTATAATTTTTATTTACCAGATATATACATGGGTAATTTTACAGCATTGACAATTGCCAAACCTTTTGTTCTAATTTTTCCCCTCCTTCCCCGCTCTCCCCCCCCCCCCCCCATGGCAGGTTGACCAATACATGTTAAATATGTTAAAGTATAAATTAAATTTTATTTATATATACACACACACACACATATCCAGTTGTTTTGTTGTACAAAAAGAATTGGACTTTGAAATAGTGTACATTTAGTCTGTGAAGGAAATCCAAAATGCAGGCGGACAAAAATAGAGGGATTGTGAATGCTTTGTAGTGGTTCATAGTCATCTCCTACAGTTCTTTCGCTGGACGTAGCTGGTTCAGTTCCTTATTGCTCTATTGGAACTGATTTGGTTCATCTCAGTGTTGAAAATGGCCACTTCCATCAGAATTGATCATCATATAGTATTGTTGTTGAAGTATATAATCTCCTGGTCCTGCTCATTTCACTCAGCATTAGTTCATGTAAGTCTCTTCAGGCCTTTCTGAAATCATCCTGATGGTCATTTCTTACAGAACAATAAAATATTCCATAACATTCATATTCCACAATTTATTCAGCCATTCTCCAATTGATAGGCATCCATTTAATTAACAGTTTCTACAAAGAGGGCTGCCACAAACATTCTTGCACATACAGGTCCCTTTCCCTTCTTTAAGGTCAGAACAGAGGTCATTTGAGATCATTTAAGCCAGCCCTATCATTTTTAGGTGATAAAACTGAGGTCTAGAGACATGGAGAGTAATTGTCCAAGATTACAATAGTGGTAGCTATTAGAGTTGGGATTCAAATTCATATTCTCTAATTGCAAACGTAATTTTCTTTATATCACAATTCTCTGTTTTGCCACTTATGTACCTTCCTTTAAATTAGAAAGGAAGAGTAAGTTTAATCCTAAAAATCCTAACTTTTTCATCTTAAGAATCTTCTATAATTCTATAATTTTCTACTGCCAACAGAACATTTTGGCATCACAACAGCCGGCATAATCTCTGATTTAGCCATGCCTGTTTCATACTGTTCCTCATCATGAAAATTCTAGTGAACCTGGCTAATCTTTTTATCATCCCCAGAACAATCTTCTGCTTCTAACCTTTGTTTATGTTGTTTTTCCCATGCCTAAAATGCCTTCTGCTCCACTTTCTGTCTACGGATTTAGATTGTTTCTAACCTTTATTGTCCATCTCAAGCTTACCCAATCCATATTGAATTTTAATTTCTCTGAATTTTTAAACTAATGCTTTTCAGTGCTACTAATTTTGAAAGGAGAAACAAGCATTTATTAAGCATATTCTTTATGTCAGGCATTGTGCTAATAAAATATTATCTCACTTGATCTAATCACTAATATTATCTCATTTGATCTAATCACTAATTTTGACTTTTAATTATGCATTATCTTGTGTATATTTTGTTTCTGCAATAAGACTGTAATCTTGTGGACAGAGGCTGTACCTTGTACTTCTTTGATATCTTCTAATTTACTTAGGACTGGATTAAGAGTGGTTTCCTGAGGAACAACTTTGAGAACCCCTCCAAAACAGATTATTAAAAATATGGTTTGTAATCACTTTGGAGAAGATGCTTCTTAAAAAGTTTAAAACAGCATACCAGACTAACCTCATTTTCTTTTTTGGAAGGAATACCAGACCTGCTATGGCAATGTATCTAGAAGGCATTTTACATAGCTTTATGGAAAGATCATAGTATATTTAAGAGGATTCCAAACTGGTTGAATGATGGAAACCAAAGATTACTAGACATTGTTTTGGATTTCTCATCCATCAATATTCTCTTGCCTGCATCATTTATATTAATAAAAACAATAATGTCCTCTGAATAGAACAGGAGAGAGCATTATATCTTTTCAGGCTATCAAGTTATCTCTGTTAAATTTCTTTCTATCCTGTTTTCTTCAACATTTTTATCAATAATGTAATTATAGTTATAAAAATTAAATTTATTAGATTAGTGGATACTGAAACTTGAATCCAAAATCACTTAAGTAGCCTAAAATAATAGGATGAAGCTATTAAGATTAAATTTAATAGGAATAAACATAAAGGCTTGCATTTGGGTTAAAAAAATAAAATATATAAGTATGAGATAAGAGTAGGAGATAAGTTGCTTACATTGGAGTCAGTTCATGTGAAAAAGAGCTGTAAGTTCCTACAGCAGTGTAGGATGTTAGCTAAAATTTTTAGGGTTCCTAATCTTAATAATCTTACACTGCATTAATAAAAATATAATGTCCCAAGCAAAGGCATTTATGGTATTTTATTTTATCCCCATTGTTCCTTGTCTGGCAACCAGTTTTGGACATTATGTTTTAGAAAGATCAGGAGTTTGTTTAAAGGAGGTATTTCGGGATGATGAGGGGGACTTAAATCATGTCATATGAAAATGGACAAAAGCAAGTAGGTTTCTAACAAGGAGAAGAAAAGCCTTAGGAAAAGACATATGATGAATGATATCTCTGAAGCATTTGAAAGATTATCCTGTAAAAGAGGGATTAAACTTGCTTTACTTGGTCCCAGAATGTAGAATGACGGGTAAAACAGATTTTACCCAAATCTATATTAAAAATAATTTCATCTTTCCAGAAATAGAATAGGCTGTTTTTTGTGGGAATGTGAATCCCCTTTTATTGGAAAATTTCAAGCAAAAGTCAAGTGGCCACTTGTTTAGGCATATTTTAGGTAGAATTATGACTTAAGTAAGAGCTTAGACTAACTGCATGGTCTTATCTGTGTTCCGTGACTTCTGGTGTTTTGAGACTTTGATTAACAAAAAAAAAAAAGAGAGAAAAACTTCACTTTTTGCATTTTTTGCTCAAGCAATCTGCCTGTGTTCCAGTCATTGGTACTGTAGCCCCAGCAGCTAAAGAAAATACTCATTTCTCTACTGGAATTTGAGATTCAATATTTGACTTGAAGCAGTTCTTCAGTTTCAGACGACAGAAGTTTAACTTTAAAGTGGCACCTTTTTCTTGCACATGACTGCTTGCCTGGAGCAGCCAGGTGGGCAGATCCCAGTTTTAGTTTTTTTACCATCTAGATTCCTTCTGAAACAACTAAAAACCAATTAATTTTTGCTGCAGATGTGCAAAGATGCCCTGCAGAGTATGCAAACATATATGACATAACTTCCCACAAGTAGATATCATTATGTGCTAATTTTGAAAGATGTTCTTTGCTTTGCTATAAAAGTAAAGGTCACAGTGAACAATCATATTTAACACAACTTCAGCCCTTCCCCCTTTCCATATGATCTGTCTTATTGTTTATCTTTTAGATAGATGTAGAAACATTTCATAACATAGTGCTTGTTTTAAATAGATTCTAGACTTAGACAAAAATGTGAGACTGGAAACTAGACTCTTAATTGCAAAATTTTATTTGGTTTTTTAAAGTGTTATCCCTTTTGCTTTATAGACTCATTTTAATTATGTATAGAAATGTAGTTCCTTGGTGACTGGGGGGGGAGGATAGCATACCAAAAAGGGAATAGGTGTTCCTGGAATTTGTGAGTATGTGTTTCATCATCAAGCCTCTTTAATTTTTTATTAATTATGAAAATGAGTTAGATGGAATTGTTCACTATTTTCCATTCTTTATTTGTATTTTGGATTGTTTTGGGAGAAGGGCGATATGTGTGGAGTAATGTAAAAGTTAAAACTCTCTTGTGCTCCTAAATAACCTAATATGTGGTATATTCTAAGATTAGTGCCAAAACAAGGCTCTTGCAGTGACATATCTTTCATTGCTTCCAGCTGATATACAACAGCTATTTTACAGAAGGGATAAGGAAGATAGGAAAGTTTCTTCAGAATTCCTTAAAAACAAAACAAAACAAAACCTTTCTAATAATGTCTCAGTTCTGAATAGAAAGAAGTCTTTTCTATTCTTTTGTGAAGTCTCTCTTGAAGGGCACACACAAAGCCCCTTTCCATTCAAAAAAAGGTCATTGCAGTCCTCTCTCAGCAAGAGACAGGACAGGAATTTTGAGGACACCGAATTATTCTGCCTTTGACTAGGTCAGAAGATTAAAAACTCCTTCAGTATTGAAAGGCTTCTATTGATGTTGCTATGAAAACCAATTTTGTGTTTCTGAAAAAACCCAAACATGAACATCTTAAGAAAGTTATGAGAGCATCTTAATTTCATTTAATATAAATATCTAAATTGAACAGAACAGCTATGGAAATTGATGAAGTGACAGCTAGATGTTTTACTATTACTAGAAGATTGTCTGAAAACATAATTAACCCTTTTGTATTGTTACCTTCCAAAATATAACTTTTTTCAGTTTTAAACCACTAGATGGTAGCATGCTTTACATTTCACTTAACCTTGCAGGACTTGATCATATTTGGGATTGTAGTTTTTATATATTGAAAATCCTTTGGAACTATATATATATATATATATATATATATATATATATATATATGTATGTATATATATAACTTTAATAATCTTAAAATAATTATTATTTTATTAGTAGTAGTATATTTACTAATTAGTATATGTACTAATAAATATTATTAATATAGAACAACTGAGCAATGAATTCTTAGCATCAGATGAAACATGAAATTGAAGCTATCTAAAAAAATTCATTTGAAAAGGAAAAAAGAATGCCTGGGACCACTTAATTTTTCACTGAAACAAGTGTTTGAGGTTTTCATTCTTCCTTTCATGAGGAAGTGATGTGTAGTTATCCTGGTGTGCAATTATAACTTCAGAGTTTGTCCATTTTTCACTTTGGCAGTTTATATGGTGAGAGAAAAAAACAATTTTATTGGGAGAGAAAAAGTATCTCTGGCTATGATCATTGTCTTATCAACCAAGTCAGGCTGCCTGGAATAGTATGAAAGAATCAAAAAAAATTGACTCCTAATTGACCTAAGTCAGAAACATGACTAATGACCATTATACTGCTCTTTAGAAAAACTTTTTGATGTCTTTAGTTTTTTATCTTATCTCTATTTCCAAATAAATCTCTTGCCTTTCTTTCTCTACTCAGAGTGCTATCCCCAATATCAATATTTCTCCATCTCTGCGTCTCTGTGTCTCTGTGTCTCTTTTTCTCTTTGTTTGTCCCCCACACACATACACACACGAGATAAAACATAGCTTAACAAAATTAACCAATAAGTCATTCAAATCAAAGTACTCTCCATTCAAAGATCTTTTTTCTTCCCTTCTTCAGAGCCAGCCTTGATGAATGTAAATAAATATTGTTCAGTTTTGTTTTCTATTCTTTTCATTTGCATTGTGTTCATTGAATCATTTCATTTCTAAATGACTGTATGATCCTGGTAATTGCTCTTGATCTTTCAGGTATTAGCCATACTTGCTATTAGCAATCCAAATGGCTTCCAGAGTGAATTACTAACTCTGGTAATAGCCAAAGAAAACTCATGTAGGCCTTTATCTGTTAAAGAATCTTCCCATGTTGGGCAAATTGAAAAGATAGCCAATTTCATCTTACAGTCCACTACTTACATAACTTCTATGGAAATAAGAAGAAATCTGGAAAACTTTATTTTCTTCCTCTAGGGAAAGTTAGCTCATTGGGAAGTGGTAATAGTGTGCAAAGTAATCGCCACAGGACTAGTTTTGACCCATTCTGAAGCTACTGAATTGATCTAGATCTATTCATGGATTCTAGAATCTTGTGGTGAAATGGGATTAGTACAAATTCTTAATATTTTATTTGCTTGCCTAGTCTATATTGAGTAATAGTCTTTGTCAGTGGTTTAATTCTGAGTTTTTATCTGATGGAAAAGAAGGGCTGCTATCTCTGCTGAATTCTTTCTTGGATTCCTCATTATATCTTTATATATTCCTACATTTAATCAATGATTCTTTTCAAATTCAATTATGTAGACAGATTAGGTGTGTCTTCTCTTATTAAAGCAGACCTGGAATTAAAGTTTGAGGATGTGATTGGAAATAGGAGGAGCAGTTTTCCTAAATTATTCCTCATCTCTTGCTTGCTCAGATTTATTTGTTCCTTAATAATTCAGTCTATTAAATTCTAAAATTATCAATGCCTTATAGATTTTTGAAGAAAATGTCATCGATAAAGAAATGATTAGATGTTTCCTTGATTTTCAAAAAGATGTGTAAAACTTTAAAAAAACTAGCTAAAAATGAATGGTAAGTATCTATATTAAAAAGAATTATCTTTTTCCAAAAAACTGTCAAAAACTTTCCTGATTAAATATTTCATCTTCTCTGAGTGCTGGAGAAGAGTTGTACCTACTATACAAATCTCCCTTTAAGAAAATGGTCTTTGAAAGTGTTTGAAGATACAAAGGTAAACATCATACAGATTATGATGAAGTAGAATTGACAGGCTACTTATAAGGGATGATGCATTTCTAATTAGTCCACACTGCCTTTAGTTGGAAATTAATTAGGCTCTGTTATGTAAATGTCATGTTAATTAAGCAAGAATATTGAAGTGTAATAAACCTGCAAAAGGAATGGCTATTTTTGTGTATTAATGTTTTATAGAGTTATAGGAGATCAGCAATAAAATTATTATTGAGCTAAAGGCAATTTTTAGCTGACTAACTGCTTGACAATCCATTTTTCCTAATTGATATCTTTAGTGCCCAGTATTATAGCAGCCAAGGAGGACCAGTGACACCAGGAGCCAAAAACAACCAAACATTGCAGCTACATTAACAGACTATGAAAGGATGTAACTAAAATCCTTGCTGGATAGTATATACTGTTGCTATCTGGACCACTTTCTCCTTAAGCATCAATCTCCTTTTTGTTGATGCTAGCAAATCTGTGGTTCTTGATGCAGACAGTGTAACTGTAGAATGGTATGAATGAAAATTTAAATATCTGCCCACTTTGTCTTGAGATGTGAATGTGGATATTTAATGGAATATATTTACTTAACCTTCCCTTTTTACTGGTTGCCATGCACTGAATATGCATGCTGATTTGACCTCTGCTGTTATCTTCTTTAGGATTGAAATTAGAACTGTTTGTGCAGGAAAATGCTATCCAATTGGATGTGGTGTAAAGATCTATACTTGTTGGGGGTAGGGGGAGAGCACAACAAAAGAACTCAGCATCTTAGTTACTGTTTGAAATTATAAATGGGATCCATAGTGGCACTGCATTATGCATGACAACTTTAATACAAGAACAAAAAGCAACACTAGATGAGAGTACAGAGGGCATTCAGACTTAACGGGTTATAAAGCTCATACACTATGCATTATTTGTAAGCAAATTTCAAATTTTAAATAGTTGAAACTTGATATATCACACAATAGTAAAATAATTCTTGATAAAATACTTCTTGCCAGATAGTATCTTTCCATTGACTGTCCCCAGAAAGTACAAAAACAGGAAAACAGATCAAGTGTTTCATATGTTTGAGAGAGAAAAAATGCAAGAAACTTATCATGATTGGTTGAGAATTGTTACCTGCCTTTTTTCTCTTACCTCCCCAGTGATTTATCATAATGAAAAGAAATGTTTTTAATAAAAATTTAAGTGAAAATAAGGTTGTTAAAATCTCAATATATTCTAATGATAGTTGGGAACTAATCTCTACAGTTTTTGCTTATATTTAAATCATGCCTCACATATAATAAATGATTGAAAGTCCTGGAAAAGCACATCCTATTTTTGGAGCCCTACATGTAGAAGCATGGGGAACCTTAATTCCTACTTCAACCCTTTGCTTTTATGATGAAGAAAGCAAAATAAAGTGACTTGACCAAGATCACAGTGCTATAAATGAAGGAGCTATACTTGAACCCAGAACCTTATTCCAGTTCCAGCATTGTTTCCATTTACACCAAACTGACTCCCTAGTCTGGCTAATCTCCTTATAAATAGGTGCTCTATCAGCGCTATACTCCTAAGTAGATCAGTTACAAAACTAGGTAAAAATGACTAATGAGTGAATGGAATTTTGGAGAAAGTTGTTTTTTCCTAACATCTCATGGACATTTTTTCCAAGTCCTGTTGTAGTTCAGAAAAAACCCAGGGATGAGAAAATTTCATTCTTGTATATTAATCATTTCCAACTTAGAAGAGCCATTTCACTAGAAATATATAACCATGTTTCATATTTCTTATTTTAAATGGTTTGAAAGGCATCCCTTCAATTTTTTTGTCTTACTATTTTTTCTTTTTAATGGTGTTGACTTTATGCTAATTGTTTTAAAAGTGGATAAAATCATAATTTTCTGTAGCAGCTGGATTGATTTGGGAGTGAGTATATCTTAAATGACAACATATTGTTGATAAATTCACTGCTCCTGCTCCCTAGAGAACTCTGTTTTCATTTTGGATTCTGGGGCACTTCATAATAATAGTGAACTGAACTGGACTGAACTTAATGGCAATTTTTCTGTTTATAATATTACCCAATTATCAAAATTGGGATGTATTATTACTGCCAAGTTACACTTGCTATTATTTTGTCTTAGCTTAACTGTGGTTTTATTTGTACTTTATTCTCTAATAGAGTGAATACATTGAATTTGGATTGTTAGTTTAACAAGCTCTCTGGAGAACTCTTTCATGATGATGCATCTTGAAATGTGCTAGGTAGCCTCAAAGTTAATTGTTTGCCAACCTACAGAAATCCAGTATATAGGGGAGGGAGAAAAAAATAGTGGTAAATACTCTCACTTCAAATTATATCAAGATTCTAATAGTTATAATTTATAATTATAAACTTTATAGCATTTTAAATTATGAGCAGCTATATAGTACTTTATTCCGGTTAACTCAGTTGTCCAACTACATTCTTTCAACAGTTTTTGTTTTGATTTCATTGAGCTTATGCAATTTTATCAGGATGCATTTTTTTGCTACTTATATAAAACTTTTGTAGTTTGTAACAGATTATATTCATTCCAGTCCTTTACATAGGAATTTTATTGCTAGAGCCAGATACTGGGGAAGGAAATGGAGTTGGGGGACAGGGAGGCAGACTAATACCAGGCTGTTCCCTAGTACTCTGGAGGTCTTAGAGAAATATTTAAAGTAGCAAATCTGATTAAAGTCAAATGCCAGTCGAAGGACATTGCTATCTCTACAGAACCCTTTCTGAAGTTTAGCCCCGTCGGTTTACAGAACATAGTGGAAGGACCTAAGCATGTCCTCCAGTTTTTCTTTTCTATCATTCCCATCAACACTCTCTTAAGAAAGAATGCTTATAAAGAAACTTAGAGGCTAGTGTTTTGGAGTGATTGTCCTTGTTGACAAAAGAAAGGATATTGAGCATTCTTTTCATTTCCTTGCCCCTTTCATGCGTTACAGAAATTTTACAATAATTTTTTACATTTTGCTCACTGATAACCTCTAGTATTTTATCATCTTAAAATTAATGAAGTAGTCAGGATAATTCCATCTATATTATCATATAATAGTAAATCTCAAAATTTTGGGGTCCTAAGATCTCTTTGCGCTTTTAACAATTGTTAAGGAGCCCAAATTGTTTTTGTTTTTACAGATTGTGTCCAGGGGAATTCTAGAGAGCCAGTTCAGACTGGCTCAAGAGAGTTTTATTGTTAAATTTTCAGGGGGAGCATTTACAGGTAGTAGCTGTCTGTGATAAAAGAGAATATTGGGACTGGAGTGATGAAAACCTCAGTCACTTATTAGCTTAGTGACCAGCTAAAGCCACTTAACCTCAGTAAAGTGAGGATAATAATAGCATCTACCTCCAAATATGTTGTAAGGATCAATTGAAATAAGATACTTAAATAATTTAGCACTTTTTTTTATAAAAGCTACCTATCTATGGTGGTGGTAGTGGTGACAAAGGAGAAATAGATATGGTGGAAATTGTTTTCTAAAAATTCTATAGGAGTATTTTCATTTAGTATGTCCACTTTATTCTTTCCTGCTTTTGTGAACTATATCACTTGTTTAGGTAGTCTTTTTTTTTTTTTTCTTGTGGAGATTTTTCTAATAACTCCAGCATAATAACTAAAAACAACGATTTCCCTCCCACCCCCACCCCCAGCCTGGTCAAGCATCTGAATATACTTAGTTTAGCATATTATTATACAGGGTGTCTCAGAAATCTTAGTATAGTTTGAAGCTTTAAATAGCTATAAAGTGTACTAAGATTTTCAGGGACACCCTATATATTATATCTTTTATTTGTCTGAGTTTCATCTCTGCCACAAAATTCTTGAGTGTGGTAAATTTTTTTAAACATTCTTTTTGTAATTAGAACCATGCTAAGCAAATAATAATAGTCTAATAAACACTAGATGAATTGAATTTGATATTTTGCCACTATTCTTTTTCTTCCATTCTCTTTTGCTACATCCTGCATCCTCTGAAGGATGCTGCTATTCTGGTCCTGATATTGTGAAGTTTCCAGTTGAGGAGATAAAATGTGAAGGTATGATAAGTTTTAAGGCTCTTGACTTCTCTCTTCCACGTGCACCAGTGTGGGGCAAGGAAAAGACTTGATTTATAAATAGCATATTTTCTACCCTTTTCTCCCCTAGCTGATTTGGAATACAGAAATCTATATAATTAAAAGTTGACTATGTCTTAGGGAACCGAAGGCTAATGTACATGAGAGGAAAGTAATCTCCATAGAATATACTTTGGTGGCAGGAACTATTCTGTTTTTGTTTTTGTATCTCCATTTCCTAGTACAGAGCCTAGCATATAGGCACTTAATAAATGCTTGTTTTTGGTTGGTTGTCATTTGCTCTGGCTTTTTCAGATTTACAAATTTTAATCAGTGCTTCTCTAGCCTTATTCACTGATTCTGATTCTATCTGCTTAGAAATGTGTTTTGTAAAGAGGTACCTTGTGTGGTATACATGCTGGAGTGTCCAGAAATTTGAATCTCAAAAATTCAGGACTCAGAATCAAAACATTTTTGAGCTGGAAATGATTTCATCCATACTTAATACTGTTTGTTGACAAGTGAAGAAATGAAGGTTAAGAGTCTTATCTCAAATTAGAACTGTATAGCAGTTTTAAAAATATTTAAGTCCTTTCCAGTGTTTTGCTGGGGAGTAGGGATTAGTTACATAGTATCTTAATTAATATCATGAAGCCATCTGCTGAAAAATGGATCAGGCTAATTTTTGGTTTATAAATCTTAAACCAATGACTTCACTACCCTTAGTTTCATTTTTCTCATCTATAAAATGAGTAGCTTTTTTAAAAAATTGATCTCTAATGGTGTTTTCAGTTCTAAACATTTTCTCATTCTCTTGAGTATGAAATTTCCCAGCTAAACAGAATATTCTTCACTTTAAGATAGTCCTCAACTAATT
Organism: Sminthopsis crassicaudata; assembly: GCF_048593235.1. Taxonomy (NCBI): domain Eukaryota; kingdom Metazoa; phylum Chordata; class Mammalia; order Dasyuromorphia; family Dasyuridae; genus Sminthopsis; species Sminthopsis crassicaudata. The sequence continues at coordinate 283,749,181 of NC_133620.1, read as the reverse complement.
TACTATTCTTGAGAAAATTTCCCTTTTAAACCAAGCCTGATTATTTATAATTGTTTGATTAGAGGGAGAATGGCATAGTGGATTGAAAACTGACTTTTTAAAAACTTAAGTCCTGCTTTTGATGCATACTAGCCATATGATTGTGGACAAGTCATTTAAACTCTCAGTCCTCTGGGTGACATTCAGACCAAATTTTGATTCTCCATCAATGAAGACTTTCCAAAATGGAAAGATCCTTACATCATTAAAATAATTGGTCTTTATCCTCAGGAAAACTCAGGCCAAAAGGATAGCAGTTTTAATCATTGTTTAAGAGCAAAGTTACTGCTCTCAGATATACTCATTCTTTTCTGGGCTTGAATTTTTATGTATATATAATATATAAATATATTATTTAATAACATTAAAAAAATTTTTTTTGTTGTTTTACAATAGATAACTTAAAATAAATGAGTCTAAAACTGAGCTCATTGTCTTTACTCCTCAAACTCACCTCTCTTTCAGATGTCCATATTAATGTCTACGGTACCATTATCCTTCCAGTTACCAAGGCTTTCATCCTCAACTCCTTAATTTCTCACACACAGCCAGTCTGTTGCTAAGTTTCATCAATTTTACCTTTATAACATCTCTCCTCTGACACTGCCTTTATAGTATAGGCCCTTATCACATCATGCTTAGACTATTGAAGAAGTTTACTGGTTGGTTTCTGCTTCAAATCTCTACCCATTTCAGTTTATCCGTTACTCAGCTATGAAATTGATCTTTTTAAAGCATAGATTTGACTGTCATACTTCATCATCACTCCCAATCAGTAAACTCTTAGAGACTACTCTCTGTTATCCCCAAGATTAAATATAAAATCTTATTGAGTGTTCAAAGTCTTTTATAACTTGGTCCCTTTCTACTTTTTCAGTCTTCTTAAATGTTCTACTCCTTACCCCAATACTTCCCCACATATTCTACTATCCATTGACACACTGGTCTCCCTACTGTTCCTCATGTAAGTCATTCCATCAGATTTTGCATTTTCTCTCTGTCCTTTGTGACCGTAATTCTCTTCCTTCCCCATCACTTCTTCCTTGACTTCTTTCAAGTCCCAGCTAAAATCATACCTTCAACCAGAAAACTTTCTTGATCATCCTTAATAGTAGTTCCTTCTGTTGTTTATCCTCATGTGTCCATAGTTTCTCTACAGTTAGAGTGTGAATTTCTTGAGACCTTTGTAACTTTGGGGAATACAGCACAGTGCAAGCTTGCCATGTTGTAGTAGGTGCCTGGTGTTATTGACCGACAATACTAAATGCTAACTAAGATGTATAAATATAGACAAAGTATGGGGCTGTTACTTAAGAGCCAAACTAAACTTATATTTTCATAGTTCTTTTAGCATGTTTAATGAAAAATTGGGTCACACATATTCCTAGTTATGTTGCCATTGCATTTTCCCCTGCTTCCAAACATGCAGACTCATAGAGACTGCTACTTGACTGATGTCCCTGCCTTTTTGTTTCTAGGTGGGCCATGCACAGATATAGCTCATGTCTCATTAATCACGCCAACCAAAAGATCCTGTGGCACAGGTATGTACATCATTCCTTCATTTCTAAAGTCTTTCCATTGTCTAGGTACTGAAGTGCATATGGTGTACTTTCAAACATTTCTTCTTTCTTTTTCTTTGATTTTTGAAATGATTGAAATGACTTGGAAGTAGCAATATAAAGGTGACAGTATTGTTCATGGGATCATATTAACTAACTTGATAAAAACTCTCTTTTATGAAACACCTTTATAGGTCACAAAGTGCTTACTTCACAACTCCATAATGCAAATATTATTATCTCCATTTTAAAGATGAGAAAATTGAAGCCCCGAGGAGGTTAAGTGCCTGAGATCAGATTGCTGTTCTCAAAAGCACCTTGGAATAGTTGACAGATTGTTGGATTTGGAATAAAGAGGGCCCAAGTTTAAATCCTGCCTCTGATATTTAACCTGTGTAGGCATAGTCAGAGGATCAGAGAAATCTTTCAGACATTCTGGGTTCCAGATAATTTTCTCCAACTGTAAATTGCAGAGAGTATTTTCATTTACATTGGTAGATGAAGTTCCTCCCTAAGAACTGCCAACACCAGTATCATCACAAGCCCAAGTAAAAAGAGGAACTGCTTTTAGCACCAATCTCACAAGGTGAAGATCTAATAATTTGTGTAGACTACTTAGCAAACATTAAAGTGTCATATAAATATTAGCTTTTTTTAAGCATCAGAACTGATGTTTAAACCCCAAATATGTTTGAATCCTCTCCAGTGATTATTTTCTGGTGGCCCCAGAACAGGAAGTAGAGTTTGACTTCATGGATATGAATGCTTGCATATCCTCTCAGGTGATTTATATGTGAAGAATGTTGCACAGGCCTGAAGCTTAGAAGGAATATTGCTCTTTGCCTGGTTTTTGACATGTTGCTAATTTTTCTGAACAGAAAGAAAACCTCATGAAAATCTGTTATTTAAAGAATGGGTACCAGAGAGTGAGAGAGATTGTGATGCATTTAATAAGTATTTTGACCTGACCATTGTAGTATAGCTGTTTTTTTCAGTCACTCATTCTTATACCATTTTGTGATTTCTTATTCTGCTCACAGGAACCTGGAAATATCCTTGTGTGTTTGTGGCATTTTTATTAAACATGAAGTCATGAAATCTGTAGCTTTCCAAAGAGCAAAAATAATGCCTAATGCTCTCTTCTTCCATAGCTTAATTTATTTTAAACAATGTTTCCCATTTCTAAGCCAGCCTGCTATTTAAAATATCTCTCAGATTGTATTTGGAAGAGTCAAAATAATTATATTGTTCTTCCAAAGGTCACGACCAAGGTATTTTTCATAGTTGTCAAAGTCTTTTCTTTAAAGCTCTCTATCAGAAATTGCAACAACTCTGCTAACTTATTTTTAAAATTTTTTTAACCAGTCATATGAAATTATTTTTTGTTTTGATTTAGCAATACCACTTTTTTCCCCTCAGTTTTAGAGCAGTCATCTGTTTCAGTTTGTTTCAGAATGCCCTCCATAATATTGCTTCTAAGGAATTTAGTACTTTTCTTTTAGAAAAAAGTTAATTTCTCTCACATCTGGTCAGTTTTGTGGAGTTGCATATGAGTATGATGGCAGTACTATTCTGGTATGGTTCTAGAGTGGGGCAAGTATGTTAAGTGCCCTGGGAAAAGATAAATTGTGTCATGCTCATACCAAATGGGACAAAAAAGACATATCCATCCAACATTGCTTAAGAGCAGGATGGTATCAGAAGATACCTTTGACTCCATATTCTGTGAAGAGAGGACCCTCTGAGTTAGTTGCTAATATCAACTACTTATTCACCATTCTATGATGAAAAAGTTTCTAGCTTCAGTTCCCCTTTTCTTTATGAATAGCTGCTGAGACAAAAATCTTTCGCCTCTCTTCTCTGTGCTCATACTTAATTCTCGACTCACCATAGCCCTGTTACTCCACAATCCAGCTTCTCTTTTGGTCCATTCCATCATGCCTTCAGAATTTCTTATTTTTTGGTAAAATCCCTTTATCCTTAGATGACCTCTTCATATGTTCACTATATTCTGCCAGTAGAAATCCCAGCTCTTCTACAGGGTGGTACTTCTAGCCTCCTTCTCCAGGTCTGGCTTCTGCCTTCGTGTTTCCTGAAGTAATCAACTGGGAGGAAGAGAAGGCACATTTCTTGGGCCATTCCTGAAGCAGCTCCATTCCTTATTACACTCATCTACTGACCTCTAGTTGTATGGGATGATTCTCAGTGAGTTTGTTATCTGGTTCATACTTTTCACTTCATTTCCACCCTGACCCCATCCTGCTTGCAGAGATCAACATGTATGATGTTGACTCTTGAACACTTTGGTCCCCTTGCTCTATCAACTTCCTAGAGTCTTGTGAACTCTTTATTTATTGACATCAGTCACACAGGAACTTGATTATAATCTTGGTCAAATTGTTACCTTGTCATGGTTTCATTGGAATTTTGAACATCTGGGGGCAGCTAGGTGGCACAGTGCCACCAGCCCTGAATTCAGGAGGACCCAAGTTCAAATCTGGTCTCAGATACTTAACACTTCTTTTGAACATCCTATCCCTGAGGAAAACCTTTTTTAGTATCTTCTGCTTCATCTCTCTTAAACCTGTCTTTCATCTTCACCATTACTTCTTTCTCTCAAACCCCAGCCCAAGGTTATCTATCTTGTTCTCCTTTATCACTAATCCTTCTGAGGAACTTCATGGAACTCTGCTGAGTGGGTTCACAATTAATTTATTATCTAATAATCTCTGAATCTGTGCAGTCTATTAGTCATTTTATTTTACTCTTATGAGTCTCCTATTATATAATATACAGCACCTATTCTAAACTTGTTTCTTCCTTTTTCATCAGACAACTTGTGCCACTTTTTCTTCTCTTCCTCTCGACAAAGAACCTCAATTCCTACTTTACTGAGAAAATTGAGTTCATTTCCTTCATGCCATATCTTAAAATCTGAAACCAAACCTTGTATTATTAATCCCATTCTTTTACAATCCTATCCCAAAGAGGATTACTTCCCTCTTTTATTTCAGATCCAACCTTATCTATGGCTTCTCTGTTTGCTCATTAACAAACCTAGAGTACTCCTATTTGGGGGAGGGGGGGGGAATCCACTTGATGCTGCCATTCCATAAAACCACTATCATATAAAATTCCTTCTCCCTTCATAGCCAAATACATAGAAATATTGTCTGTCCTCATTGCCTACATTTCTCTAACTTCCAGTTTTCAACTCCTTGTGATCTCACTTCCAAACTCATTGATTTACTAAAACTGTTGTCTATAAGGTTTCTTGTAGTCTCTGAACTGCAAAATCTAATGGTCTTTTCTGAGTCCTCATCTTTCTTGATCTCTCAGCAATGTCAGCCACTTTCTTCCCTGGATAACCCTCTTGGCTGGATTTTTATAACAACTCTTACTGAGTTGTTTATAAATCTTCTGTATGAGCTTGCTTATTATGTCATATTTTTTGCTGGGCCATCTATCATTTATACCCCACCCCTATGTTTGGATTTCATTCCAGACTGCCCTGGGACCTCTTCTGGTTTGATGATTCCATTAGTTTACAAACAAGCTCCAACTTCCACTTCACCATGAAACTTACCATCTTTGCTAAAACCTTTCTTCCTAACATCACTGTTTTGATAAGGGTACCACTTTTCTGCCAAACATCCAGGTTTACAACTTCAACAGCTTCCTCAACTTTCACATTTTCTTTTTGTCTTTCAGACTCCCATATCCATTCAATTGCCAAAGTTTCTCATCTCTGCCTTCATAACATGTCTCACATCTAAACTATTTTTTTTATTCACAAAGTTGCCATCCTTTTTCATGTCTCACTATTGGAATAGTCTTCTAATTGGTATTCCTGTTAGCAGACTCTTATCTTCTCTAATCTCATCCTACACATCAAATTGATAAACCTAAAATATAAATCTGACCATATCACAAACATGAGGAAACATTTTAATGGCTTCCTTTTGCTTATAAGGTAAAGTACCAACCTCTCTGCTTACATTAAAAACACTTCAGTATGATTTCAAATCTGCCTTTTTAGAATATTTCTACATATTCCCTTCACATGCTTTTTGTAACAGCCAAATTGATCTATTTGCTATTCCGTACATGATATTTCTACTTCCCTGAATTTGTAGAATGTGTCATCTGGATGTGGAACACTTTTCTTCCTCTCTTCCACCTCAGGATTTACCCCAAGTGCTTTTTTGTACACAGGGAGGCTCTCTAATATTCTGCTCCCCTCTGTGCCTTGTTAGTATTCTTCCTTTACCTGGATTGCTTTGTGTTTATTTTATATGTGTTTTATCTTTACTTACCTCGTGAACATGTTGTTTTCCAGAAGTTGAGTATAAAGCTCTTTGGGGGAGAATACTGTTTGGTTTTTGTCTTTGTGACCCCCCAAACCTGATACATTATAAGAAGTGCTTGCTGAATTTGTATAGAGTTATATGTACAGTAGATGTTTATTTAACATTTGGGAACCACATTGACAGGTGTGTGTCTATAGGTAAAAAGAAAAAAGAGAGAAAATATCCACTTTTATTAATTGAGTTATTAGTTGTTTTCTTCACTATATTGCATTTGGCTTTTAAAAGTATTTTTTAAAATAATAATAGTTTTTATTTACCAGATATTTGCATGGGTAATTTTACAACGTTGACAATTGCCAAAATAAAAGTATTAAGAATTAAAGAGGAGAATCAAGTTTAAACAGCGGCATTTTCTCCCAGTCTTTAAGTTAGGTTAATTATACTTCTAATTGAAAATTATTACCTTGGAGAGGAATCAGTGCTAAGAACTTTCAAGAAAGATTGCAAATTTTTTTTTTTTTTGCTTGAAACTTTTAAAAAGTCATCAATCTTGACCTTTGGTTTGTTTGTTTGTTTGTTTGTTTGTTTGTTTGTTTTTTTTAAGAGCTTACTTTTTAGAAAACTATAATGCTAACACAAACAACCCCTATCTCAGCATCCTTGGAGACAGAACTCCATTTAGCATGATGGATTTAATTATTTTCTTGAAACCTATAAATTGTCATCTTCTTTTGAGTCTTGTTACAGAAATGGATAGGCTAAATCTTTGCTAAGACTTAATGATTCTAAGGAGCAATTCTAAGCATTTTCTTTTTTAAAAATGATTTTTTTTTTTAAATTCTCCTTTGTATGCTTTCTGACATCTAGTGAATTAATTTGCTTAATTTACTTAATCTTTCATTTTTCGTATTATGGTGACACATGATAGGGATCAATAGGTTTTTTAATGAATGAGTATTGTCTGTTAGTGAGTATTGAATGAGACCCTTTTTGTTTTGAACAATCTTAAAGTTTTCTTCCCACCTTATCTTATTTTGCACCTCCCTTTCTTTCAAAGATAATAGTAAGCTATTGTAAGATAATAATAATATAAGATAATAGTAAACATCTTTTGGGGGAATGCTATTCATCTTTAAATCATGATACTTCAAATCTTTGTTATCTTTGTGGAACCTTCCTTATGATAACCACATCTAACCATGTGTCTACCCAGACCACCCTCGATGGGGTCACAGGAGTTGGACATGACTAACACCAACAACAAAAAGAAAGACTTAAGTTTCTTCTGTGATTAATTAGCTTGTTTAGTCAGCCTTCATTCTTAATCTCAGGTGACTACTTTAATCAAATAAAGGGCATAATGGTGTTATCAATACTTTTAGTATTTCCATTTTGCCCTTGTTATTGGGATTGGTAGAGGGAGTTCATTTGAGCAACAATTTTAGAACAAGTGTATGGCTTAGTAGATACAAAAATCAGCTGCAACCTCAGATTATCAATGCAGATAGAATAATTTGCTTTTTAAAACAATTTTCAAAGCCCCTAAACCTGTCTAGTCAGGAAGGAGTCAAAAGTATTGCCAAATCAGAAACTGACTTTTTTTCCCTAAAGAATTTGAGAGTCAAAGGATGTCACAACTTGAAATTATTGGAGAGAGAATATTTCTTTCAAGGAGCTTACTTTGTTTTGCACATGTCTTTGTTAATTCTTGCAGATTTTTGTTGGTCCCAAATATTCTGTAAAGGAAACAACACTTTATCCTGCCAAGGTTTTCATTCTTCTGTAACTCCAAGTTATACCTGAGGATTTTACTATTTAAGGCAATCTGTGTAAACTAGGAATCCCCTCATTTGTCAGTTTGTTGTTGATGAAGTCTAAATTTAATTAAATTATATTGAGAGTATGAAGATCAGAGAAAAAGTATATTCTAGGTTTGGATACATTTTCTCTAGCAATGTCCTTGAAAAATGGGACGCGGAATCTCATTCACATCTGTGGCTGACTGGACTAGTTGTTTCCTATGTTCTCCCATATAAATGGGGTCATTCACTGCATCTCACAAGTAAATAGAATGAGTGACCTTTGGGGTGTACCTAGGAGAGAAATTGCTCCCTGGTCTACCACTCTTATCCCCTAATACAGAACTTTGTTTTGCCATTATATTTTATAGCCCCTTTTGAAACACTGAAGACTTATTTCAAGAAAGAAGTAAAATGTTTGGGGGAGAAAGTTATGTTTGCAGACTTGACTTAGGCTTAGTAGACTTCAGTTCCCATATATATGTTTTTCCAATTTTTATTACATTCCTGTATATAATTAATATTGTCCTCTTTTAACTAAGCTTCATGGTATATTGAATATATACTGCTTTCTCTGATGGATTTAAAAGTGATTTGGAGAATAAATGCTGTTAAAAAATGTGAACATAATTAGCCAAGTCACAAATTAAATCACCATCTGTAGTGCCATCAAGAAGCTGCAGTATTGCCTGAGGTTAAGGCATCTGGACACCAAGACAGTTTGTTTGTTCTACAAGTTATCTTTTTGTTCTTAGTTGGAATTGGTTTCCTGCCACTGTTTTCAGTATACGTGTCCATTAACTGATTCATTTTTGTTTCAAAAAATTTTTTTTTTCTTTTTGAAGTCATCTTGGTTTTTGTTTGTTTATCTTGTTTTGTTTTAATGTGACAGACACTGACAGAAACTAGGATAGTTCTGTAATGTTCATTGTTTCCTAAGCCCTTTCTTTATGCTATTCTTCAGCAGTCTGCCTATGAAAATCCTGTTGGGCTCACAAAAATGAGTGAAGAAATCCCTTTCACCTGGGAGTTAGGAGAAAATTGATGTGCTTCCTATAGAGATGCAAGCCCATTCCATTGTTCAGGAGTCAATTAAAGGGAAACTTTACATTGTTATGTTGTTTGTTATCAGGATGTTTATATAGGATCTTTTACTTTGAAGTAGAAGCTAACGGTGAGGGTGTTAAATCAAGTTCTATAAATCTTAGAAATACCTACAGTCATTGGCTTTCTCTCTTGTAGAATAAGTTTACATGGTAACAGTTCAACTCTCAAAATCACACCTAAAGAGGGAAGGTAGTGACTACAGAATAGGGAACCTTAAAAATTGCACTTCTTCCCTGCTCTGTTGAACTTTTGAGTTCAGCTATATAAGATGCATTCATTTATATCCTCCCCCAAGTGTAGTTTTTCCCTCAGGTCTGCAGTATCAGCATTTGAGACAGAAAATTAGAAATTTGACCTACTTATGTAATATGCAAGTTCCCATCAGGAGAATATTAAGAAAGACATAAACCTTTCATTTTTATTAGCATTTAATGTAACCATTGAAGAAAGAGCAAAACAGTAAATCTGTCAGGGCAAGAAAAAAAGTATTAAAAAATTGGTTTACCTTCTGCACTTATTAGCCAGGGTCCTAAAAGAATTCAACTAATTCTTCAGGTGTGGGTGTTTAGGTTTTTAATTTTAATCAGTCTGTTGGATAAGAATGCAGAGAGCAGAGTTGGGATATGAATGTCTCTATTCTAAAATATTCCTTGAAAGAGTTTAGCAGAAAAGAAACAGTTCCTACAATAGATTGTGGTAGTGTCTTATATGTGCTTCATGTGAACATCATACCTTTTGTGTAAATAGTGAGCAAATGACTGGTTTAGAAAGTTGTGGTAGCAACATCATTTGCTCCCTTTTAGTTTATTTTCTCAGGTTCTTCTCTCTCCCCCCCCTCCCTACCCCCCCCCCCCCCCCCAGCCTTCTCATCAGTCTGCCTGCCTAAATATCACTTTTGTTTAGAGAGAAGAATTAGGGGATTGAATCACTATAAGAAGATGACTTGATGGAAATGCTTAATGTATAAAGTAAATGAGCTAATGTTGAGATTTCAAGAAAGGTCAGAGGGGGAAGACTTGCTATTTTTAATTAAACCAATGAATAAAAATGAGAGCCTTCCTTGTTTTCTATTGTTCTGCCACTCATTCTGGAGATCCATAACATTAAGAGACATATTTGTGTGTTCAGTTGCCAATGTAAATGTACACATGTGAGCTAGATTCTCCTTCTTTTATGGAAAACCTTTGTATTTAAGTGAATATTAAGCCAGAGTATGAGTCTTGTGGAGAGATTTTTGTTTTTGAAGAGAGCTATAGGATAAAAGCAAAAAAAAAAAGATTTGTTGCTGTAAAGTGTGGAGGGAGATTTTAGTATTGGGTTGCTGAAGGTGGTATGCTTTGTGAAAATGCAGTTTACTTGGTTCTTTGATGCAACTACAACTGAAATCTGCTTTTATAGTCCTTTATTTTATCATAGTAAGGAGGGAAAGCCATGCTCTGTCATTAATTACATATTCTATTGCTCTTTTGAGGCAAAGTGTCTGAGCTAACACTATTTAAAAGATTATCAAAGGAGTTTTAATAATTTTTTTCCCCTTTAGCAGGTTATTTTTGTTTTTTGTTTTTTGGTAGAGGGGGATAATTATAGAGGAAGGGTTGCATTTGGCTATTTTAGCTGGTCTTTTCTTTCTTGTCATGTTATTGGAGGACAATGTGTTAGAAACACAACCTTCCCAACGCCGCAGGAAGAATGTGGTGAAAGAACAGCCACAACGCTGCATTATAAATCATCCAAGCCTTGCAATGATACTGCCTATTAAAAAGACTTTTTTTTTTATCCTACTCAGTTCTCGGCTGTACTAATAGAACAGCACATCAAGCAAGGCTGTAAATAAAAGTTATTACCTAATAGGTGGGTGCTGAAGCAGAACGGACGGGAGCTGAGGCATGGAGGCCTTATTACTGCTCATCAGCAATTATAAACAGGATAAAGTGTCTGGGACTTGAGCTGATACAGCGAGGGCTAATAGAGGCTGGAGGACGACACTGTACCATGATAGGATGATGTATGTTGATGGGTTTTTACTGCCTCATCTTGCAGCTTGTTTCTAAGATGAGTTGTATTATCCATTTTCCTTACTCAAACATCTATCTGAGAGACAATTCCATTGTCTTTCCTGCCAGCAGGTGGGCCAGTGTTTGTACTTGTGTCTGTGTCCATTTCCTAAGATATCCTATTTCTGGATAGGCCTTTAAAAATATTTAAATAGTTAAAAATAATAATGGCCAATTAAAAGCCATAAACTTATTGTATTGCCAGCCATCGGATCCCTGGAAACCTATCATGGTTCTAAATCATGGCTTCAGAAGTTGATGCCTATGTCCCATGCACTCTTTACAGATGTCAGAGACATAGCCCTGCAAAAGAAATGTACCTAAGTTCATACTGATTAAAAACAAAATAAGGTAAATACACAAACAGTACTCTACATAGATAAATGTATTTGCAGAAGAAAAATGGGAAAAGTAGATTATTAGGCTCATTGGAAACATAATACATATGAAAGTGGATTTTTTTCCTTTTTTATAAAGACATAGGGAAATGTTTGGAATTTAGTCCTTTTTAGTAAATAGAAAGATTGATCTAGCCTATTTTGATGTATTAAAATGTAGAGAAAACTTAGTGCTAATAGGACTATGCCAATAGCAATTACCATTGAATTGAAAATTGTAAATGATCTTGGAAAAGATTCCAAAAATCACATAAGCACTTGGTGAAAATTGAAATGGAATGCTTCTTCTCTTTGGTCACTCACCTTTTCTGAATCTTCCTCATTAAACTTTTGTGATAGGTGATATCTATAGAAAAGGCCCAGAGAAAATATGCTTTTGAAAAGAAGCTTTGATAATTTGATTTTTAGAGAGTTGAGTTTATAAATATTCTGAGTGTTTACGAATGTTGGTTACTTGAGCTTTTTAAATAGATAGCTTATTTTAAAATGGTAACCTTCAAACACAAAGAAAGCACCAGGTGTTTTTTTTTGTTGTTGTTGTTTTTAATGTTGCCAAGTAATCACTACTAGTCCTTATCCTAAAGTTGCATGCAGGTATGAGAATCTGATATATGGCCATTACACACTTCGAAAGATATAAAGTAGGTTTTAGCATTATAAAAGATTTCATCTTTGGATTATTTTACATTTCAAATTACTAGTGCCTATCAAATAATCTGACCCGTTAGAATCAGTGATGGTTCTCTAGGTTTCAAGCCTGAAAAACCCAGGAGAAAAATGATACCTTTGTTGGAAAGGAAGCCGTTTTGCAAATGAATATTGTTTTAGGGGCCCTGCTTATTGTAATCACTTCTGTGTTTTTACCTCCTTGATCCAGACCTTTCTTTTACTCTTAGCCTTGTTAATTTTCCTGATACACTACTTCAGACAGTCACCTTCTCAAAAACTTCTAAGTACTCTTTATGACCTACTGAAATAAATTAAGATGCTTTAACCTGGCTCTGTCAAGGCCTTCCACACAGCCTGTTTGTAGCATTCTTTGGAAGCCTTATCTCTCATTACTTTCCTTTATACAACTTGTAATGCAAACAGACTAGTCTGTTTTCTGGACCTTCAGCATCTCCTATGCTTTTGTCAAAGATTACCACAAAAGAAGGCCTTAGTTATCACTGAGACTTGATTGGATGAAATCCATGTCTTGAATAAGGCTTTGAGTGGCTCAAACCTATTCAAAAGAAAACATGTTGGGTTAAAAGACGGAAGAGAAAGAAAGCTGAAATGTAGTAGTAGTATATGGCATTTTGTATATTAAGAAGATAAGGAGAGGAAATCCAGGAGAATGAAGTATAATGGAAAACACTGAAATCAGTGAAAGAAGAAACTTCAAAGGATAATGCAATAAGCCACTTGGATGGAATGAAGAAATAGATATTAGAATCCAGGTCACAAGTCTGGCACAGAAATATGATAAATAGTAATGATGTAGGAATTTGTATATATATACATCTGAATTTTTCACTAATGGGGAAGTTGCTGGAGTGAAAATATCAAGAATCTTGAAGGAAAATAATGGTAATGGTGTAGATGAAAAACATAGTTTGACATGTACCACAGGTTTTAAAATAGCTGAAGATATTCAAGTGGGGGAGGAAAATAGAATCCAATGAACTAAATTTTTTTTTTTTTTTCCCCTGAGGCAGCTAGGAAATGTTAAGTGTCTGAGATCACATTTGAACTCAGAATCTCCTGACTTCAGGGCTGGTACTCTATCCACTGTGCCACCTAGCTGCCCCGAACTAAAATTCTTAAGAAAAGTCAACCCCATGGAACAGCTAGGTGGCGCAGTGGATAGAGCACTAGCCCTGAAGTCTGGAGGACCTGAGTTCAAATGTAGTCTCAGCTGTGTGACCCTGGGCAAGTCTCTTAACTCCAGTTGCCTCGACAAAAACAAAAAAGAAAAATCAACCTAGGAGAGATGGAAAACTCTCAGGAATGAAATTTTGAAGACAAGGGGAAATAATTCTGATTGGGGGGGGCGGAGAGAAGGGGATTGTTTGAGGAGACTGATGTAGGAGGCATAAGGAATTTAGCACTTAATTTTTGAAAGGGGTATGGGGGTATGTGTGTATATGAATGAAGGAATCAAGGCCTATAGCACAATACATATCATTTTATAGCACAGATCTGTAAAAGTAAAATCAGGTAGCTAAAGCTCAGGCAATTCAAGAAATTTAAAAAAAAATTTTTTTTAACTATTGAGGGCAGAGGATCTGAAAGCAGTAATTCACCTCTTTTTGGGAATGAAGGAAGAAACAAGCATTTATTATGCACTTAATTGTGTGTTAACAATAGGCTAAGTGCTGGGAGTACAAATACAGATAACAGAAAACTAGCCTCTTCATTGTTGGGGAGGGGGGCAAGATATGAAGTTGCCCAAGACATGATTATGAAGATCAGAAAGTCAGGAACCAGAGACTAGATGGAAATAAAATTAGTCTAATTTGGGGGCCCCTTCATAAAATGGAGGCAATGGGAAGACCTCCTTATAGGATGACAGGGGTTGATCCTTGTGAAGGATTCACTGTGAAGGACAGGAAGAGTTTTGGGATGTTCCAGGGTAAGAGATCTCCAGATGCAGAAGAAAATTCCAGGATGAAATCATAGTAAAGATACAATTTTGAAGTCCAGAAAGTCAGGAATGGTACCAGCAGAACAAAGATAAATTGAATAGTATGATCATTCACAGTTTAATTTAAAAAACAAAAACAAAAAAACCCTGCTTGTTTCCTATTTAGTATCAGTTTTCTCTGCCAAGGAGAATAGCCTTCATATTTGAAATAACAAGACAAAAGTGGCTAAGAGGGATTATAAATGATGAATTTAGAGCAGAAAAGGATTATTAGAAGTCAAATCTACCCTCATTTTACAATGAGGAGATGACAGCCATTAAGGGTGAGCAATTTCCTTTAAGCCACATTGGGAATAACTGGCAGAACCTGGTGTTCAAACCAAATGCCTCTAACTACAAATACAACATGCTGCTCCATTGCACCCTCTTTTGCCTTTGGGCAAATGCTCAAAGTAAGATAGATTGTACAGCAATACCTGGCTACTTTCTCTTGATGAACTGGCAGAGTTGTTGAACTATGCATAGTAAGTTACATGTGACACGTAAGTTTTCCAAGAAGGGAAGAAAAGTATCTGCAAACTGTAAGCCATTGAGTTTAGCTGAATTGATTTGATTAGAATAGTATGTCCAGAATTCTGAACACTGAGGTTCATAGAGAAGTTTGTAGCATCTCATGCACTTTGCTAAGAACATTGGCTATTTGGAAAATTATGCTTCCCCTCTGTATCAAAATAAGTATTTTGAGTTTTTTAAACTGTTATTGAGAACTTTGGGTTTTGTTTTGTTTTTGTTTTTGTTTGGGAAAACAAACAAAAAGTATCTTGGCATGAGAGAGTGGAGAATATTTTTCATGGCTAAACTCCAGGTTATATGCATTCAGAGCAAGCAAAAAAAGTTTTAAAAAGTAGCAATAGTAACAGTATTTCTATATTCCTTTAAGTTTTGCAAAAAACTTTGTGTATGTTAACTAATTTGAACCTTAAAACAACCCTTTGGAGTAAGTATTAAAGGGTTAGTATCCCTATTTTATAGATGAGCAAACTGAATCTTAGTTGAAGTGACTTTCCTATAGTCATAGAGCTAATACGTGTCCTGAGATAGAATTCCAACCTGTTTGTCAGTTTCAAATGCCATTATTCTATCCACTATTCTATACTGATACTACGTAAACTCACTTTTTGATGATTAAAACCAACTAATTTAATCTTGGAAACCTCTCTGTCATGGGGAATTTCATATTGTGATTATTTATCCGAAGAGGCAAATGTTTCTATGGATTCAGTTAGCCAGCCTCCACTACAGATGTACAATATTTTTAGAGCATACACATATACTGTTATAAAAGTTTATTTGGCCTTATGCTCTGAATTCTCTGTTTCATTACCAGTAGCCACCCACAGAATTTCAGAAAACTTCCCAAGTAGCAGAATCACAGTTCAGAATTTCAAATAACCACATCTCTATTAACTTAGTGGACAAGGGAATTAGTCATATGCTATATATTTCCTACCTTTGTTCCCTTCCCTGTGTGTGTGTACGTCTGTTTGCTTGTCTGTATCTGTATGTTTTTAATGGAAAGACTGCATCATCTTTTATATTATTTTACCCAAAGTTGAGCTCATTGTCTTGGTTACCTTAGCAGAAAATAAAGAATATAGAGGTTTTATTTTTAGCTTTTAAAGCCAGCCAATATCCACTCAAAAGAAATGTATCAGAACCATTTTCTCTCTTAGCCTGAGAAACTTGGGTTGCTATTTCTCCAAGGATATTATAGCTATGTAACCATTTGATTATATATCCAAAAGTGCAATATAACTAGGCCTTAAGAAAATTGCAAAGAAATTCCTTTGTAATTTTAAATTTGAGGCACTAACCTTTTGCCAGTCTATCACTATTTACCAGGACCCATGTTATATGATGGAGTTAAATAAACAGAAATAAAAGTCTTTGCCTTCAATGAGCATATATTTTATTACTCTCAACAGGTACACAGAAGTATTGTTATTATATATTATTTTTAACCCTCTTTTACAGTGCTTTCACTTTTTAAATTATTTCCTATTTATCCAATCATGTGGGGCCCTCTTCAGTCATGTGGATCTATAATTTCCCACTGGACACCCAGATGGCTTCAGAGGAGAAAGTGAGGCTGGTGGCTTTGCACAGTTCTGGTCCTCTTCAACAACAATGGACAAACAACAATTTGCACAGAGTCGATAATCTCAGATTACTGAAGTATTTGAGAGAGTATAGAGAGGAAAGAGATGAGTGTCCAGAATCGAACTTTAGGAAGATGCACAAATTGGGGCACTGTGTGGTTGAAGATTCAAAAAAAAAAGAACCACACAGGCGCCATTAAAATAGCAGAAGGAAAAGTCAGAGGAGAGTAGTATTGTGAAAATTCAGATAGCAGAGAGTGCCCATGAAAAGAGATGATCAGTAGTATAAAATATTATAAAGATTAAAAAGCACCTTGCCAAAGTTATTTGTTTACTATTTGTTTAGCTTACATTTAATTACATTACATTCCTACAATTAATAAAAGAGTATTGCTCATTCCTGCCTTTTCTCACTTCCCCCTAAATCTTGACTTCCTTATAATAAATCCATTTCTAGAAAACTAAAATTGGATTTTACTTTGGGTGTCTTTTTTACCTAGAACCATAATTGGTACAGTTATGAGGAAATGAATGAATGAAGCTAGAAACCAGCTTAAAGAACCATTTACATGTGCAAGGATTAACTTGTTGTAAGAAACATAAAGATTAGTAGGGTATTAACTTTAATACCTCAGGGGCAGCTAGGTGGCACAGTAGATAGAGCACCACCCCTGAAGTCAGGAGGATCTGAGTTCAAATGTGGCCTCAGACACTCAACACTTCCTGGCTGTGTGATCCTGGGCAAGTCACTTAGCTACAATTGCCTCAGCAAAAAAAAAATAAAAGTAAAAATTAAAAAAAAAAACTTTAATACCTCAATATAGTTCAGAAGTAATAATAATCGCTTGCATTTAAATCACTCTTCAGTTTGCAAAGTGTTTTTCATTGGTTATGGATCTCATTGATCTTTACAACATTTCTGTAAGGTAATGCTTGGTGTTATAGCAGTAGAAATGTCTGAGTCAAAAATGCATTTTTTCATTGGTGACAAAACCAGAATTTTCATCTGTGAATGTCTTGGTAATTCACAATTCTTACAGAGTTAGAAATTAGGAAGACATGTTTTAACTTATTTCATATAAAATCTGTAATGTAATTTTCTTAGTTGGAAATAAGAGGGAATTCCCTGCCCTTAATTTCATTCCTGCAGCTCTTAGAAAAGAGCATATCAGTTAAAAAAAAAAAATTCATAGGAAAGTTCTGTGCAATTTGTCCTGAATTCTTCCTTAGAGGATAGCAAAGAACTATTAACTCGGTCCTTAACATCCACTGAATACTCAATGCTTTTGTTTGAGCACAAATAGATCTCTTTGGGAACCTTCCCTGTTGTCATTTGGATGGTGGGTTCTTTGAGACAGTTGAGAAACTTGCCCAGCACAGCTGTTTCTTTGCTTTTAAAACCTAGTTCAGTTTTATTTGAGATCAGATTTCTCCTCTTTACAAAATCTGTGTTCCAGACATGTAGGATGCTCCCCATTTTGTACTCTCAGCATTTTTACAAATTATTTCTCATGCCAGGGATTTAGTCTTTCTGTGTCCTTACCATTGAAATCATCTTCTCTTAGATACTCTTCATACTTCATAGTATCTGAACTGATAATATGTCTTCCATGAAGCCTTTCCTAGTTTTATTCCCCCACCATATTGAAAAGTAACCATCTCAGATTTTCCTCAAATTTTTTAACTAATTTTCTTCTTTGCCTCTTTCTTGTAGTCTTATAATAATTTATATATATAATAATAATTTTTAATACTTATATAGTATTGATGGCAGCTAGTTGGTGTAGTGGATAGAGCATCAGCCCTAAAGTCAGGAGGACCTGAGTTCAAATGTGACCTCAGACACTTACTACTTCCTAGCTGTGTGACGCTGAGCAAGTCACTTAACTCCAATTGCCTTAGCAAAAATAAATGAATGAATGAATGAGTGTCTTTCAAGATTTGCAGAATATCTTTCAGACTTACTTCATTCAAATCATTCTGTAGATAAGAAGACAGAAAGTTCCAAGAACTTAAGTGATTTGCCACCCAGCTATTAAGTTTAATATGTTGGATATAAACCCAACTTTACTGATCCTAATTTAGCACTCATTCTTGCTACATCACATAAGCCTCTGTGTCTGTACATATTGCCCTTGTAGATTTTAAAAAATAGTTCTGTTACTATCTTTTGCTTTAATTTCAATGTTATTTTGAAATAGATTCTTCCCTTTCCTCTTCTGAGAATTACCACTTGTATAAAAAGTGATAATAATAGCAATATCTAGCATTGATTTCACTATGTATAAGGTATCGTGCCAAACAAATATTAGGTTATTTGTTTCTCAGAAAACCGCAGGAGGTAGACGCAGTTATCATCCAGTTTTCATCCAGTTGATGAAACTAAGGCAGAATTGAATGATTTGCCCAATAGCTCATAGCTAAAATGTATCTGAGGCTAGATTTGAACTTAGATTTTTTTTTTTTTTTAATTTTTATCCCTGGCCCAACACTCTGTTCATTGCACCATTTTGCTTCCAAGATTAAAAGGGGAGTAGGTACAGAAAGCAGTTTAGCAGAACTAATCAGCTTATTGAAGTTCATAGTATATGTAGTATTCTCTCTCCATTGTATCCCACTTCTGCAAAAGAATGAAGGGAAATACATTTTCCTATCCTCCTTTGGACCCAATTATAATTACATAGCATCTAATTTCATGATTTCTATAATTTTTGTTGCTTGAAGTTATGTCGTTGAAATCATTGTATGATTGACTAATTCTGTTTCTTTTCACATCTGTTCATGTTTTCCTATGCTTCTTTGAATTTTTAATATTTATTGTTTCTTATGGTATAGTACTATCTGTCATATAGCATATACCATAATTTGATCATTTCTGCTTTAGAGCGGTCTTTCATATAGTTGCCCATAAATTGCCCATAATTTTTGACCACTTATCCTTTGGGATAATGGCTATTTTCAACTTTCTTGAAGACAGACTGACTCTTAATGTAAGGCAAAAGGCACAGTCCACAGCTTCTCCTTGAAAAGGCACATAGAAGAATTGGTAGATTTGATTTTTAAGTTTGATGGCAACCAGAAACATTGTTTCATGGGGCAGCTAGTAAATCACATCTTGCCATGTTTGTGGTAAACAATTATAAACTATCATGAAAATAATTATAACTTAATATCAATATTTATTGCAGAGAATGAAGATATAGAAAACTGTATTAACTCACTAAGATTATCCAAATTAAATCAATATATATATATATTCATATAGGGATGCTATTTGACTTGTGTTTTTTTTTTTTTCTTAAATAGCTTTTCATTTTTCCAAATACATGCAAAGATAGTTTTCAACCTTCACCTTGTATTCCAAATATTTCTCCCTCCTCCCATTCCCTCCTATAGACAGCAAGCAATCTAGTATAGGTTAAATCTGTCCAATTCTTCTAAACATATTTCTGTATTTGACTTGTGTTTTTAAAAAGAAGGGACTTATCAAGATGGAAGAATGAACAAATTCCAGCATTGTGACGGCCAGTGCAGAAGCTTGAAAGGTGGAGTGTCATGTTTGAAGGAGGAACAGAGAGACGAAACCAGTTTTACTAGATCACAGAATGGAGGGAGAATAATATCCACTGAGTGTGAAAAGATAGTTTGGGGTCAGGTAATGTGGCACTTTAAAAACTAAACAGAGTAGTTTATATTTTATTCTAGAGGAATAAAGTAATAGTCATTGTAATTGGTTATTCAGAGGAGTCATATGGTTAGATTTGTGCTTAAGGAAAATTATTTTGGCAGTATTATGTAGGATGAATGTGAAGATAGCTTTGAAGCTGAGAGAACAATTAGGAGGCTGTTGTAATTATCTAGGCTAGAACTGATGAGGACCTTCACTAAGTAGTGCCTGTATGAGTGAAGAGAAGGGAATTTATGTGAGAGAAGAAACAAATCACAAAATTTGACAATTGATTGGATTTCTATAGTGAATAAAAAAGGGGAGTAGAAGATGATATTGAGATTGTAAATCTGGGTGAATAGAAGAATAGTAGTACTCTTTGTTTATTTATTTATTTATTTTTTTTTTTTTTGCTGAGGCAGTTGGGGCTAAGTGACTTACTTGCCCCGACTTCAGGGCTGGTCCTCTATACACTGGGCCATCTAGCTGCCCTGAATAGCAGTACTTTTGATAGTAATGGAGAAGTTCAGAAAAGGAGTACTTTTGAGGGAATAATTCTATTCTGGATTCTTTGCAGTTGATGATGCAAGATTATAGTTTATGAGAGAGATTATGGCTGAACAAATAGATCTAGGAATCACAGATAGAGATTATAATTTAATCCAAAAGAATCAGTGAGATAAACTGAAAAAGTTTAGAGAGGGGAGTGCCCAGTACTGTAAAGAACAAATTGTTAAGTGACAAGATTCAGCAAGAAATTGAGGAGTGGTGAGAAAAGTCAGTCTCACTCAGGTGAGAAAAGAACCAAGAGAGAAGAGTGAATATCCAGGAGGAGGTGATCGGCCTATCATACTGTAGAGAGAAAAGAATTAGTCATTAGAACAACAAGAGTTTAGAGAAAGGTGTGGGAATGATGGTAGGGGTAATCTACTGGAGAAGATGGGATCAAAATAGAGGGTTTGACTTTTATATTTAGAAGGACTGTCTCATCCTTAAATACTAGCACAAAGGAGAAAATTAGTGGAGGAATAACGTTAGAGGGATAGGAGGGGAAGAAGAAGGGAGTAGAGAAACTCTTGGCGCAAATAGTCCCAATTTTTTCATTTGTTTCTATCTTTATAGTCACACAATTGACTTGAAAGTCATAGAAAACATGTGATCCTATTGTGCTTTTTTGTAGACTGAAAAAGTATCTGACTTGATAATACAAAACTTTTCTTTAAAAAAAAGCTCATCTCTAAGAAGATAGTCTTTGTCAGAATCAGAAAAGATCCTTTTTCGATGTTGTGAGAGAACTTTGGCTCAAAGCATGCTGTATGTTTGTCTGGAAATTCTGCAGTGTTTTTATGGTCATGGTATATGACAATAAACAGTTGAATACCACAGTTAATGCCAGGAATTGTGATAAACAGTGAGAATACAAACAGAAGCAAAAAGAGAGATAGGCCCTGCCTTCAGAGTTGCCATGTTATTTGGGGAGAAGAATGAAAGAGAAAACCTAGAATTAAGAGTTGAGTCACCTAGTGGGTCATGAACAGTACAGACCCAGCATATACAGTAAGCACTTAGTAAATGTTTATGAATTGATTGCCAACAAATAATTTTTCAGTGTAAAAAGAATGTCAACAAAAAATGTATGATTAACAAATGCTCATGGCATATTTTCTCCTCTTTTCTTCCTAGGTCTTTTGATGTTTATCAAAAGATCTAGCAGGTAGGTGGAGATTGCATGGTAGGAGATAAACAAGAGGGGCCGCTAGGGGGCAGACATGATGCATAGAATAATTGGCTCTGGCCTCAGAGACTTACTAGCTGTGTGACTCTGGGCAGATCACTACACCCTCATTGCTTCAGTTTTCTCATCTATAAAATGAGATGGAGAAGTATCTTTGTCAAGAAAACCTTAGGGTCACGAAGAGTCAGACATCACTGAAACAACTGAACAACAACAACAAACACAAGTAACAAAATAACAGTACAATACAAACAGGCCACCATCTGTCTCTTAAATAGGAAGGGAATAAGCATTAATTAAATGCCCATTATGTGTTAGGCACTGTGCTAAGTGCCTTTTAAATTTACCTTATTTGATCCTTACAACAACCCTGTGAGAGGTTCGTAGGTGCTATTATTTTCCCCCATTTTACAATGTAGGAACTTGAGGCAGACAGAAATGAAATTACCTTGCCAGAATCGCCAGAAAGTGCCTAGAACTGTATTGGAATTCAGGCCTTCTTGGCTCTAAGCCCAACATTGTCCACACAGCTACTAGAGGGAATCTGCCCATATAAACTACATCACAGATCTATCTATATCCAACAAGTAGGAATCATTAAATGCTTACCCTCTATCAAGCTCTGAGAATCCAAATAAGAATGAAGGAATTCTTGTGAGTTTATATTCTAATAAAGAAAATAAATATTTCAGAAATCAGGGGTAAGAAAAAAAATTACAAATAGTTAAATTCAGAGTAATTTGGAGTGGGTGATAGAACAGTGAAGCCATCATGTGAAAGATAGTATTGGGTTTTGTGAGTTGATGAGGAGGAGGAGGAATAGTATATTCCCTATGTGAGGAATATTTAAGGCAGAGGCACAGACATAGGAAATTAGGATCATGTGAGACTCACAGAAAGCAAATTTGGCCGGATCCTAGAATACTTTGAGTAAAAAAGGCGAGTAATGTTGTGTGACTTTGTGGTACTTAATGTTGAATGAAGGAGTGAAGAAATGCAATTTCATTGGTTTTTATAGTTTTTCTCCTCCACTAATGAGTTCTTTCAGATATTGCATTAGTATTGCCTCAAGTCTATAGAATTAGGATAGGATATAGAAGTTTAAGAGTAAAGTAATATGTAGTGTGTGTGTGTGTGTGTGTGTGAAATAAGATTACTTGCCTAGGGTCATGCTGCTAGTAACTATTAAATGTCTGAGGCTGGCTTTGAATTCAGGTCCTCCTGATTTCAGGACCAGTGTTCTGTCTCTGTTCCATTTACCTGGGGGAAAGAAGAGTATTCAGGAAAGTCAGAATTAAATATCCTTTCTCTGATGTATAATTATATCTTTTATTTGTCCATGGTTAAGTCATGTAAACTCTCAAGACATTAAGTTATAAATTACCAATCTGCATTATTGGACATATTTTTCCATATGAGATGTTCCTCACCTGAAAGAACTCACAGGTCCAAATCTTCCCCCTTCCACCAAAAAAAAAAAAAAAAAAAAAATTTGCATCTGCTGGGTTCGGGAGATATGTATACACTAAGAGTAATGAGGATTGGAGTTTAAAAGCTACATCTTTATGGGAAGAAACCAAGTGGAAGTTAGAAAGAGAAACTGAATTTAGCTGCAGCTAAATTAGAAACAAAAATAGTTTAAAAACAAATCAGCTATTTAATTTTAGCATCTATTCAAATATGCATTCAAGCTGATTTTTTTTATCAAAATATAAAAGCTTAAACATATTTTCCCCTTACATTAAGCTGATAGAGCAACCCACAGGGTGACAGTATCTCATTGCAAGATTACCATCATTAGCAACTTGTCATCTGTTATAGAGATATTCATTATTATTATTTTGTTGTTGTGTACCAGCAGAGTACTAAACATAGAAGATTCTACCCCTACCCTAGAGGCTTGCATTGTAAGTCATAAAGACATAACACCCACTGGGAGGGTAATTAAACTATACATGGGTGAGATGGTTTACATGAAAGGGTATGGGATTTGGTTTTGTCTTTTTGGAGGGGAGTTATTAGTGTATTTCAGTTTAATGTCTTTTTATTATAGCTTTTTATTGACAAAACATATGCATGGATAATTTTTCAACATTGACCCTTGCAAAAACTTCTGTTCCAAGTTTAGTGTCTTTTAATAAGACATATACAAAGGTTTGTTTTTATACCTTTGTGTAACCATCCATGCAGGAAAATACTTCTTCATGGCAGAAGATATATAGATATATATGGCTAGAGAGGATGAACCCTTGGCAGATCACTCTTCTTTTCAGAACCAAAAAAGGGCTACTTGGAACGCTGTGTTCCCCAAATATTATTGGGAGACTGCTAGCACTAAAATTATTCTTTTTTTCCCTAAAAAGCTTCTTTTTTAAGCTCTCTAGCCATCAGATCAGTATTACCCAAACACATCCCTAAAGTACTATCCAGATAAATGTGTCTAGTAGGAAAGAGGTATCATTGACAGTTCATTTTATAATTCATTCTGATAAGGTCAAAAAAAAGAGATAGTTCAAGATAAAAATAATTAACAGGAAATTCTTGTTTGAGGAGGGGTTAAAGAAGATAATTTGAGATACAAATGATTAAGAAAATATCTCCAGAACCTCTTGGATAACATCTCTGTGCAAACGTTGTTTTATGATCCTAGTTATGTATAAAAGGAAATTCTAAAAATGGAATCTTTGCACTCGGTCTATACCTGCCTTTTGTCTGTCAACTGGCGTCCCCTTGCCAGGCAGTTTGGCCTTTCTGGAGGCCAAATGCCTGTCTATCTCTTTACTATCAATAAAGACTTTATTTTGATACAGCATAGAGTAGCAAATTCATTTGCTACTGAACCTGCCCTTGGTTACTTTGGGGAAGGAGAGAGGTTAATCAGACCACGAGGAGAAAAGCTGATCCATCTCGGCTTAGAGCCCCAATTTACTACTCATCATTTCATTCAGAAATGTTCTATAAGAAATGGGCTCAGGCTCAGTTTGAATACCTGGTCATCACATATTTTGGGGTACCTGTATATATTATAACTGTGGTTAAAATATAAAAGTCTAATGCTATAGAAAGACTGCTCCTTCCCTTATGGTGCTTTTAAAATATAAATGAGGAATATAAGAGAGTTGGTAGAGATATCAGCTGTCTTCTTATTCACAAGCATAAGTGTAAATAGACCTGAATATGTAAGTATTTCACGAAACTTTATTATGCTTGTATGTTCCTTTAGACAAAGGGATTTCTAGTTGTTACAGATGTGAGTTTTCTGACTAAACTTAAGCAGCACACAAATTTCTTAAGCACTGGAAAATATTTTGTACCCTTGTAGTTCCATTGGTCATTTGTTAGTTGAAGAAACGAAGAAAAAGACTTGGCTATGCAGTTTTTTAGGTCCAGTTCTTTCTCTCTAACTTCATCTTTTTTTTCTGTTTTACATCTTTACTTTATTTTCTATATTGATGTTATATGTATGTTTTTAAAAAATCAAAGCCTTAGCATATTTTTTAATTCCCAAGCAGATTATAAAAAGAAAGATTTATTGAGGACAAAATGCCATTTACAATACAGAACATAATCTTCAGGAGATCACATGCCCTTTGGTCAACCTGGATTGTTATATATAAAGAGAGAAACTGATACAGCATATTCTTTTATTAAAGGGACATAGACTCTTTTGTTTCTTTGAAGGTGGGATTTTAATTGAGACTTAAAAGGAAATCAGGGAAGCCAGTAGATTTTTATATAAAATCAATGTATAAAATCATCTCTTTTGGTCTTTTAAGAGATTTTTGACATGTGCGTACCTTATTGGAAAAGAATCTATAAGATGATTAATTATATTACCAAGTCTCAAATGCTTTTGTAATAATCAAAAAGCAATAATTGTAGGATTTTATGTGTGCCTGTGTTTATCTCTTTAGTTATGTGATTATAAAGATGATATGATATATTATATAGTATAGACTGCAATATATCTAGCATGTAGTGCTTAAATTTTTATAGAGTACTTAACATGCATAATCTGATTTGATCAGGGATGTATACTGTCACAAAAATTTTGTACAAAAGAGGAAAGTTAGATATAAGGGTTTACAATTTTTTTAATTAACTTTTTCCAGTCAATTAAAATAGACCATCTCTTCCACCTCTCCCCCTTCTCCTCTTGTAAATATTTCGTCATTGTTTAGTTTTCAGTCATGTCCAACTCCTTATGGACCTTTTTTAAACAAAGAAATTGGAGTGGTTTGTCATTACCTTTTCCAGTTTATTTTACAGATTAGGAAAATGAGACAAACATGACTTATTCAAGGTCACTGAGCTCTAGCAAGTATCTGAGGCCAGATTTGAACTCAGGTCTTTATGACTCCAGGACTGCCTCTGTATCCATTGTACCACCCTACCTACTTGCAAATATTATAAACATATACCATTAAGGAAAAAAACAAAAACAAAAACAAAACCCTTTCTCATATCCCTTCAAACTAATATCTTTTCTCTTCCCTTTCATCCCTCAGACAAAAAAAAGAAAAAGTTTAAACCTGCATACTGAACCCCTTCAGTTTTCTGCCAGCAGATGGCACTTGTGGTTGAGCCACTGCATTTATCTAATTCTAAAGTCTTTCACAGTTGTTTGTCTTCATAATATTGTTTTTACCATATGAATTGTTTTCCTGGTTTTGCATGATTTCATTCTACATCTGTTCATACAGATCTTCCCAAATATCTGGGAAACTTTCATCTTCATTATTTCTTGTATAGCATAATAGGTTAGTAAAATATAGAATTGCTGATAATTTTTATGTATTTCATATCATGTAACTTTCCTAAAATTGCTAATTATTTCAATTCATTATGATTTTCTAAGCAAACCATCATATTATTTGGAAAAAGTGGTAATTTTGTTCATGTGCTTTCCCCCAATTTATTTTTCTTGTCTAATAACTAGAGCTAGCATTTCTTTTTTTTTAAAATTAATTTTATAATTATAAAAATTTTTGACAGTACATATGCATGAGTAATTTTTTTTTATAACATCCCTTGTATTCATTTTTCCAAATTTTCCCCTCCCTCCCTCCCTCTACTCCCTCCCCTAGATGACAGGCAATCCCATACATTTTATATGTGTTACAGTATAACCTAGATACAATATATGTGTGTAAATCCAATTTTCTTGTTGCATGTTAAGTATTGGATTCCGAAGGTATAAGTAACCTGGGTAGATAGACAGTAGTGCTAACAGTTTACATTCACTTTCCAGTGTTCCTTCTCTGGGTTTAGTTGTTTCTGTCCATCATTGATCAACTGGAAGTGAGTTGGATCTTCTTTATGTTGAAGATATCCACTTCCATCAGAATATATCTTCATATAGTATTGTTGTTAAAGTGTATAGTGATCTTCTGGTTCTGTAGAGCTAGCATTTCTAACAGTATATCTAATAATAATAGTAATGGGATGTCCTTACTCTACTCTACTTCAAATCTATTGGAAATGCTCCAATTCATTTCTATTGCAGAAAATTCTGACTCCGTTTTAGATAATTGTTGCATATAATAAGAAAATAACTACTTATACTTATATTTTCTAGTGTTTTCAAATGGAATAACTTAGTCATATTGTTGAAAACTTTTATCTGTTAATATTTTTGTTATTAATGCAGTTATATTTTGTTTGCCCAGTATTGAACCATTCATACCAAACTAGTATAAAAGTATTAAAAACAATATGATCATAATGCATAACCTTTGTGATGTCACTTTTTTTACCTAGTCAAAATCGTATTTAAAGTTTTTGCATCAATCTTTATTAAGAATATTGGTCTATAGGGGGCAGCTAGGTGGCGCGGTGGATAGAGCACCAGCCTTGAATTCAGGAGGACCTCAGTTCAAATGTGGTCTCAGACACTTAACACTTCCTAGCTGTGTGACCCTGGGCAAGTCACTTAACCCCAGCCTTAAAGGGGGGGGGAAGAATATTGGTCTATAGTTTCTTTCTGTTTTCACTCTTCCTGATGAAATTTTGTAGCACTTCTTTTACTGTTTTTTCAAACATTTTTTGTAATATCGGAGTTAATCATTCTTTCATGTCAGTAGTTATTACTTTTTTCTGAAGCATTTTTAAGTTGTAATAATGTCACTGAGTTTTGCAGATGTTGGATGTCTTTCAAAGAAAACTCAGCTCTTCAGTGCCCTGAAAATTCACTTCCCTTTTTATATACTTTATTTGTTCCAGCTTCTCTTCCTTTCTTCATTTTCTTTGGTATCATCTCAGCTCTTATCTATAATACATTGGATTGTGATGTTTGAGTCCAAATGTGCTGCTTCTCATTATTTATATTCCTCTTTTAGAAATAAATAAGAAGTCAGGATAGATTGCATGAGGGAAATTATGCAATGCTTTTAGTGAACTTAGGCTTCTCCCTGAAGTAAAAACTATTATTTTTAACAACACAACTCTTCCAGTGATCTATATAATTCTGAATCATAGTCTCCTAAGTATCAGATTTTTAATCCCATAGGGGACTCTCAAGAGATCTACATTTTTAGTTATGATTAAGAATGCTACAACTTGTCAGAGAAGAATTACATTTAAAAGATGGTGTGAAAGATTTAACCAGAGATGTGTAATCAGAAAGAAGGTAACTAGATCACATAGTTAAAAATAACAGATGACAACCTTGTGTGTTTCATTGGTACCCAGTTGATGTCAGGAGATCTGTAGTAAGATGGTTAACCATTCTACAAGTTAGAGATGAGAAGGCATGAATGTATTACAATTTGCACTGTTAGAGGGACTACTATCTAGTTGACGTAATCATAGTAATCAAAGTAATGATAACGCAGTGAAATTTGTAGGATAAACTAGAAAAAAGTAAATGAGTGAAAAAATATACATTTATTAAACACTATTTGCAAGGTACTTTACTAAATGGTAACGATACATAGGAATTTTCACCTGCAAATTCTCCAGTAGTCCTTAGGATACAGTGGTAAAACAAATGACAATGAATCTTAATTCCATTTCTATTGATAATGCCATATCTCTTTCTAATGCGGAACTGATTGAAAATGCCAAATGCTTTGGTAGTGAAAACTTTTTTCCAGGATCTTCAATAACCATGAATTCTGGGAAGGAGGATGCGGTAGCACCTCTCTAGAAGCAGTTGTGCCAGGTATCTCCAGAGGGTTACTTCTCTGGCTTTTGGTCCAGGTTAGAAGTAGGATCAATGGTTGGGAGAGGGGTAATCCTTCTATTCCTAATCTTTTGGCTTAACTGCCCATCACTGGCGGCAGTTTGGCATTTAGTGGTGATGGTAATGATAATGGCAACTTTCTCCATAAGGGTCACAAAAGCTAAAGTTACTGCTACTGCAATAAAGAGAGAAAGAAATTTGTTTCTCAGATTCTTCTCCAGGTTAAACCTTGGTCATTATAATTACACAGTATTCCTTTAATTGGGTCCATTTGTATTGTCATTTTGTGTATTATTTCTTGGTTCTTTTTACTTGCTGGAGCAATTTGTGTATCTTCTCATATTTCTCTGAATTCATTGTTTATATACATTCATTATATGTAGCATTTCTCATTAAAGTCATGTATCTATCCCTTCCTATTTTGGAAGTACCCACTTTTGTTTCTAATTCTTTCCTACCACAAAAAAAAAGTGCTTCTGTGAGTGTTTGGGAGATACGGGACTTTTTTGTCTCTATGCTTTTGACAGTGGGATCTCTGAGTTCAGAAAGTATGCACATTTATCATTCTCTTGGCACCACTCCAAAATTGTCTACCAGAACTGTTTCACAACTCCAGCAACACAGATACGACCTGAAATCTGAGTTGTTTTTTGATTTGTGTTCCTTTTGGGATTTCATATGATTGTTAATAACCTGCAGTACTTATTTTGGGAACTTTGTTTCCTTTAGGCACTTACCTATTGGGAAATAGTTCTTGGTTTCATATATTTATATGAATTCCCCAAATGTCTTAGATATCAAGCATGACAAATATTGAGTGGCTAATGATATCTTAATGTCCAATTGCCTTTTTCAGTTTTCTTACTTCTCTGCATCTTAGATTTATTTGGCCAAAACTCGGATAACTCAGGTGATACCTTTTATAGGAAATCCCCCTAGTAATTAGAGCTTTCTTCCTTCTCTCGTAATCTCGTATTTAGTTTAATTGCTGTCTTGCTGTTTCCCAGTAGCATATAAGTTCCTTGAAAATAAGGCTTTTTTCCCCCCTAAACTCTAGTATAATGCCATATAAAAAGTAATTTCCTTTTTATTTTTATTTTTTTAAACCAAGACACATGTTTTTACAAAGCCTAAATTTCCATCTGTGTCTGTCTTTTTCTTTCATAGACAGTAGTCCCATGTATTCTGTTCTTCTAGCACTTAGCACAATGGTTATTGCATAGTAGGACCTACATATATGTAAATAACTATATGCAATGTTTTACATTTGTGGTAAACCTGCTTCCCAAATTTTTGCAGAGTCACACACAGTAAGTTAAGTTTTGGATTTATTTAAAACTTTTTATTCCTTCATGCCCAAAGGGCTATCAAATTGTGCATACCCTTTGATCTAGCAGCATTTCTACTTGGATGTGTATCTTCTATAAGAAATCATGAGCAGACTGATTTCAGAAAAGCCTGGAAAAACTTTTTAACTATGCAAAAAAAAAAAAATACTTGTGGCCTCTCTATTAAAAGTTCTTTGAAATCCTAGGACCCCTTCATCAAAAAGTGTTAAATTCATTAGAAGAGAGAGGATGAATTTGTTTTCATTACTGATAAATTAATTGAAAACTATTAATAAGCATCAATACTCAAATAACAAATTATTATTCTTGATAACTCTTTCAGTCAGACAGCACAAGTGTTTAATATGCGTATCTGATTGAACTACTCTTATTTTCCCTTTGTTAAGAAAATGGAAAAATGTATATTTTAATGAGGTGAGTATAATAGCATCTTCGTTCCCAGAATAATAATATCACTTAAACTCGAAGTCTACTGGGTATATTCTTCTTTGGCATCTGCTTTTTTCATTGTCTCTTCAAATAATTTTCAATAATTCTTAGAATTCTTCATATCGGAACATTGTTTACAACATTGTTGTATCCATTCTACTTATATAAAAAGTCTTAAGAGTCTTAGTGCAATTTAATACCATTACAAGATAAATTGCATGAGTAAACTTCTGAGACAGCCTACATATCATGATTTAATTAATCATCTACTATGTGCCAGACATCATGCTAAGTTCCGGGGATACAAAGAGGCAAAAGAGCACTTGCCCTCAAGGACCTTGCTTTCTAAGCATCACATTAGATCACAGTTGTGTTTTTTCCTCCCAACTTTTAGCTCAAATTTGCTAATTTCAAATATTGCCATTATGAATATTTTTTAACATATACTTCTTTGATATTAAAGTTAATATAAGGACCACTGCTTCAAGAGATATAAATAATTTGGTAATTATTAATGTATAATTTTAAAATAGTCCAGATCAATCTTCTGCCAACAGTGCATTAACACAGTTGTTTCCCCAAAGTATCACCAATATAAAGTTTTTCCTTCTTTTGTCATCTTTTCCCACTTTTATGACTAAAAAGTGATATTTCCTACTAATTTTAATAAACATATATGTATATATAGGATTCATAATTTAGAAAAACTTTTCAGGTGATAGTTGTTTTTCCTTGTGAAAACTGCCTCCTTTGAGCACTTAACTATTGAGGAGTGAAACTAAAATCTTATATAGTTGTATCAATTCTTTTTAAATTTCTTGTGCTGAACTCTTTAAAGAGATTTGGGGATAGGGTGGGAGGGAAGTGGTGGTCCAAATCTCTGATTTCAATGTTGTAGTATAATTCCTAGTAAACAGAGTCTTCTGACACAGATCTGCAGTTCTACAATTTACATTCTTAAGAGCTTTTTGGGGAACTGATGACAGCTTAAGTAATTTGTTCAAGGTCACATAGCCAGTGAATCTTCCCTTTTCCACATTGCTTCTCATCATATGTTTAATGTAAAGATTTTTTTTTTCTGATCAGTAGTTATTTTAACTACATTGTTTTAATGTTGCAAAAGCTCTTTTATGTAATTGTAATTGTTTATCTTTTATTCATTCATTTGTTTATTTGTTCTTTTTCACTACTAGTCAAGTATTTTTCTCCTATCTAGTTATAAGAGAGAAAATCTTCACTAGTTTTATGTGATAATAACCAGCTTAGGGCAATAATTAGCCATTGTTATCCAGACATCTTTGTTTCTGAGTCATTGAATGAATGCTGGTATATACATTACTAAGATTTCTTGTGCAGAATATGGTAAATAAGCAATAACTATTAATAATTTTTCAGTGTTGAAGATGTGAAACTGCATTCCTGACCTGGAAAAACACACACACACACACACACACACACACACACACACACACACACACGCAACACACGGATATTAAATATACATTACAAATATTTGTCACAGTCATAGGAGTTTGAAGAGACCCTTAATAGCTCATTTACATAAGTACTTAAAAGTTGTTAAAACATTTTATATTTTATGTGATTTGATCTTAAAGATCTCATTTAGTCTTTTTCCCTCTTCACTCTCCACTTTCCACCATCTCTCCTCCCACTACCCCCAACTTCTCCATTATATAATAGAGACCTAGTTAACAGAATCTGTATTTAAACCTTGATCTTTTGAGTCCAATTTTGGTGTTCTTTCTGCTCACAATTTTTGCCATCTATGGTTTAGGTACTTATTTATCTTATGAGAATATTTGTTCCTTTAGGAACAGAAAAGTGTCCTTTGGGTGCATATATGTTCATGGGGTCATAATCATAATTGCTATTTGAAGTTTTCTTTACTTTTTGATTTTTTTATTTTTGATCTAAAGAAGAAAATCTTCTTGAAAGAGTATGGGCGTGGAAAGACAAGATGGAGAGAATATATGAAGATATGAAGGAGGAAAAGTATGGCTCACAGGCATAAGACATTATGTACATTACAGAAGACAAGCATATACATTAACATGGGTTTGATGCTGGGTGGGTTGAGAGACTTTAAGAAGGATAAATGAAGGAATTCATTGGAGTGGGAAGAAATGATGACTTTAAGGTAGTGGTAGTTTATGTTCTAATAACAATTAAGAGAAATAAAATGAAATAACAGAAAGAGTCAGGAAAGAGTTGGGTTCAAGCCCTGCCTCTGATTCGTATTAACTATGGGATCATTTTGTAATGGTGGATAAATTGACTTTTTAGTTCCTCAGGCAACTTTCTAGCCTTAACACTAGAAAGAAATTGCTGACCTGTATTAGTGGAAGGGAGCTTCTGTATTGGGATATTCAGTACTATCAAAATACTGCATCCCTTCAAACCCTCAGTTAAAACTTTACAATATCGGCCTGTGTGTTGGTATCTTAGTTGTTTTCTTTAGTGGAAAAATTATTCAACCGCAAGATATTATATAGTACAAACAGCTTCCCAAGGTTCTTTACATCTAGACTCTTGCATTATTTTGAGGTATAGAAGGTAAGGGAAGAAGCAGACTTAAGTTGATTAAACTTGCCTAAAACTTCTGTTGCTGGAAAGGTACTTTAAATAATAGAATTTCTTTCTTTTATGCCTTTGAGATAAGAACTT